>NC_030681.2:121152005-121349505 GCF_000004195.4 Xenopus tropicalis | reverse complement strand
AAGTTCCAAGACAGGACCAGACAATGCCAGGCATTAGCCCTTTTGACACCAGAAATTAAACCTTTTTTTTACATTTACCATAACACTGTCTTTGCCTGCTATTTATAATTTTGCCATAAAACTATTTGCATTATATATTCTATCTCTGTGTTCCTCTATGAGGGGGCTGCCATATTCATGCTGCAGGAGTCCATTGGCAATAGAGGCTATAACTGACAGGTTGAGAAGGGACAGTCTGGTTGGCAAAAAAGAATTTAGTATTTTGAAGAGTAGTTTTTTTAGTGTCAGTATCACTTCAAGTTCCAAGACAGGCGCAGATCTTATGATGTTTAAGTGCCATATGGTAAGAGACTAAAGTTTGGTAAGTTTCAAGACAGGAGTAGATCATGCCTAAATGTTGCTATAATAGATATATTAAAAAGATTAATTCTTGACACAGGTGAATGTAAATCATATAAGTAAACAAGTGGCAAACAGAGACACCATTACTCCATAACCAGTACAACATTGAACTGTACATATTTTCTTTTCTCTTCTTTTGTTGTATTTATGTTATTGGTCATTGTTGATATAACAATATGCCCATACTGTTGACATCACCCCATAGATCTAAATTTATGATTACATGAGATGTGTACCATTTTATAAAACAGGCCTCTATTTTACACAATTTTGGAAAAATGTGTGCTTACAGTGCTTATTATCCTATGAGGTAATGTATGCAATGGCCATTAATTCTTTTTATTTGAGTGGGCATTGGACCATTTGATTGGATGGAACTCCAGTGTTTTCACTCAGGGACAATTGTTGCCATTGTTTCCAATCTGGATAAACTGGAAACTATTTATATTTCTATTTGGTGGGTATTATATGTATTTGCAACTTGCAACACTTTTCTTTGAATGATTTATGGAACAAAATAGAGATATTTGATAATGGGGAGGGGTGTTTGGAACAGAAGGCAGTTGCACTATGTAGCAAGTATTTACCTATGGATCTCTGAACTGTTTCTACTATACAGAACTGGCGTGAAAACTCTTTACTTCAGAAAGATATGGTTAACACTTACTATCAAACTTTGTAGGACCCATTAGCTAATCAAAAACTGCCATATCTTAAACAGGTGAAAGTGTAATTGATCCCACAAGGGCCCAACTAATAACAGTCATATAGAGGTTGAACAATAAGAAGGAACAAAAATAATAAGCAGGAACCAGAATACAGCGACAAAAAGATAGAGGATGACCAAATGACACTCAGAATTTAGCCAGTCTGCTCCAACATAGACCATTAGTAAAGTGCTTTGTTAATGATCTGTCCATTTCTGTAATTTTCAGCTAGATAAACATATCATCAATGTGTGGGGCCTCCCCTACACTGTTAGAAACAATAAAAACTCCTGAAGGCTCACATATGTCTGCAAGTGCTTTTGCGGTTCCTGCACTTTCCCCATAGTCAGTTGCACATTAAACCACTTTTAGTAAAGGTACATGGAGGGGCACATTAATCAAAGTATGATTGAGTCCGAATACAAAAAAATTCCGTATTGGTTCATACAGTGGGTATTTTTGGCGACTTTTTCGTACTTTGCGTGACTTTTTCGTACATTTGTGCGACTGTTTCGTACTTTGTAACAAAATTTATGTGACAAAATCGTATTGTCGTGCCGAGTACGAAAGTTTCGGATTCATTCAAGCTTCGGTATCGTGACTTTCCTTGGGCCAGGTTGGAGCTGCAGAGTGCCATTGAGTCCTATGGGAGACTTTCCTTGGGCCAGGTTGGAGCTGCAGAGTGCCATTGAGCCCTATGGGAGACTTTCCTTGGGCCAGGTTGGAGCTGCAGAGTGCCATTGAGTCCTATGGGAGACTTTCCTTGGGCCAGGTTGGAGCTGCAGAGTGCCATTGAGCCCTATGGGAGACTTTCCTTGGGCCGGGTTGGAGCTGCAGAGTGCCATTGAGCCCTATGGGAGACTTTCCTTGGGCCAGGTTGGAACTGCAGAGTGCCATTGAGCTATATGGGAGACTTTCCTTGGGCCAGGTTGGAACTGCAGAGTGCCATTGAGCCCTATGGGAGACTTTTCTTGGGCCAGGTTGGAGCTGCACAGTGCCATTGAGCCCTATGGGAGACTTTCCTTTGGCCAGGTTGGAGCTGCAGAGTGCCATTGAGCCCTATGGGAGACTTTCCTTCGGCCGGGTTGGAGCTGCAGAGTGCCATTGAGCCCTATGGGAGACTTTCCTTGGGCCAGGTTGGAGCTGCAGAGTGCCATTGAGCCCTATGGGAGACTTTCCTTGGGCCAGGTTGGAGCTGCAGAGTGCCATTGAGCCCTATGGGAGATTTTCCTTGGGCCAGGTTGGAGCTGCAGAGTGCCATTGAGCCCTATGGGAGACTTTCCTTGGGCCGGGTTGGAGCTGCAGAGTGCCATTGAGCCCTATGGGAGACTTTCCTTGGGCCGGGTTGGAGCTGCAGAGTGCTATTGGGTCCTATGGGAGGCTACCAAAGTCATGCATAGAAGGATCAAAGTTGGAAAATTTTCCCACCTTTTACGATCGTTCGATGTGAAAATTTTGTGACTTTCGGATCGCCAATAAAACATTACCGTGATTTTTTTCTAAGCATTTTTGTGATTATCAGAAATTATCGTATATAATCCAATTTTTTCCCATTTCAGGATTTGAACTCGTGTTTTGATGAATGTGCCCCAGAGTGTAGGAAGAAACCCACACAGACACAGGAAGAACATAAAAGCGGCCCTTTTCCTGTTTATCCAAAAGGCTGTCCCTGAGTAAGTGCCCTGTAATCAAAAACACTGGAGTTCCATTCAATCAAATGTTCCCACGTCCAATTAAATTAGAAGGATTTGTAGGTTTTCTCAGATCAACTGAGCATGTTATGTATTATAGCAGCTCATTTGTTGCAACCTCAACACCTATTACAAATATATTTAAATTTGAGCCACTTTGAATCTTGGTATTAACTAAAAAAATACATGTAAGTAATATTTGTATTTGGCTCAGAGAGTAGCACTTCTGCCTTGCAGGCCTGGGGTCCTGAGTTCAGTCCTGGCCAGGGCAATATTTTCAAGGAGTGTGTATGTTCTTCTTGTGCCTGTGTTGCTTTCCTTTGGGTAATCCTTTTGAATTTTTCCCACACTCCAAAAACATACAGGCAGGTAAACTGGCTTCTGGTTAAATTTACCATAGTGTGTGTGAATGTGATAGGGACCTGAGATTGTAAGCTCCTCCGGGGCAGGGGATGATGAATAATCTTTGTAAAGTGCTGCAGAAATGTGTTGGTGCTAAACAAATAACAGGAAATAAATACAGTATGTACATAGGTAATTTAAGTTTATAGTTTACTGTAAACAGTTTAAAGATGGATATTTGTTACTGTAACATAAAAACTACTGCTTAGGGCTGATTTATTATAATAAGTTGGAAATTGTGAAAATCTTAGGCTAATTCAGGCTAAAAAGGGTGTTTATCTCACAGATCCATATTTTTATAATAATTAGCATTTTTTCACCATTTTCTCACTAATTATTTTTATCTACAACATTTGAAAGCTCAGAGGTGCTTAGACCAATTATCTTCAATGGGGAACAACAGCATTTCTTTATGGCAGGATTTTTATAAGATGACTTCTAGAATTCTGGTTTAGAAGATCCATTTAATAGACGTCTACGGAAAAGTCATGCAACTGGAGGAAATTTTGTGCTTAAGCCAATTGATGTGAGAAATAATAAATGGGAGAATAAGTGCTCTAGCAAAAAAAAAAAAAAACAGAAAAAAGATTGTATGAAAATTGTACAAAAGATTTGTATAAATGTGTTCTTTAGACAAGTCAGGTGCTGTTAATATGTTGTCATTTAATAATTATGTTATAATTTCCAATCATCTGTATAGCAATTTTCTCTCTAAATTTGGAAATAAACAAATCCAAAAACCCCCCAAAAAACTAGAAGAATCATCTGATTCCTCAAAAGATAAACAGACATTTTATTATCAAACCATTTTTCTCCTTCTTTTCAGTTGTAATGAGAGTAACTGTGTTTTCTAAAGCTGTTTGAATGGGGTTATGTTCCCATAGCACAACCTTGCACAAGCTTTTCTGAGAATGTTAATCTTAAAAATTGTTATTATTTGACAAAAAAGCAATGTTTCCTTCCTGACCTAGTCCCATTCAATTCCAGCAATGCCAGTGGTGGTAGCAGTGCTGACACATGGGGTAATATGTGTGAAGCAGAACCAGCTGCTTCAATACAAAGCTTTTATGCTCACACTCTGATTTCAAGGCATACATTTTTCTAAAGTATTTGGTCAAATTTCTTTTTTTCTAAACACTGTAAAATTGTCGTACATTGCGCTTTGATTTATTATTTTATAGACTCAAAGCACAGATTTAATAGAGCTTAGGAAAAAAAATCAGTTTTAACATTCACTGAAGCAAGTGCAGCGGAGGGTTCGCTTGTTCCCTTGTTATCTACAGTAAATGCACAAAACAGTACTGAAAAGGTAGGCAGCACTTTGAAGTATCACTCCAATTATAGGATTTAACCTGAAAGGTCACAGTTTGATTATTTAAACAATGGCAGTGTAATTGTGTCTCAATTCTGGGCTTTCTGCAGTTACTAAGCATTTAGCAGTCACGGAGGAAGAAATTTCAGAAGGCTGCTTAGATGGCATTGACCTGTGTTTGATCGGGTTAGACAGCATTCAGCTGATCTCTTTATAGTTTCTGAATTATTCAGCTCTCCATAATATAATTTGATGGCATAATCAAAAGATTTCTCAAGTACATTTCATGTTTTCAACCATATTGAAAAATCACATTTCTAGTCATATAACAGATCAGCTGTGGCCTTATCCACACAGTGCTGAAATGTATTTGCATCCTTCCTATCTTTGCAAAACTTAAAACAAATCTAAAAAAAAGAGATCTAAATTGTTGTAAAATCCACACGTCTCTTTATTCAGGGGTGTTACTGTGTCATTATTGATGTCTGAAAGCTGAAATGGTCCAATCTACCCTGCTGGTTAAACTGCCTAATTCTATTACATTACATGTTTCTCAGAAAGTACATCTGCTTGCTGAAAATGTAAATGATTCTTTTTATACCACATTGCAGTCTTTGTCATTATTTGTGAGTTCAATAATATCCTGTCTTCCTCCAAAACCCATAAAATTTGCAATAGAAAAAAAAATAATTTTTGCATGCAATAATTACCATACTGGCGAAAAAATAAATAAAGCCTTGATGTGGCATCAAGTAAGGTGTGCAATGATTTCTTGGTTTGTTAGAAGCTTAATCTGCAGTTTAAATACTCAAATAATATTCATTACTGGAGACTTCAAAACTATCCACAAATGACCTGTAATGCTAGTGCACCATTTTTGTTTAGAGTCTAGATTCTTTTCACTCATTTATACATAAAATAAACACATTGCACTTAAAACTTGACTTAAAACTTGAAATTTGTAGTATATAGAAAAACAATATCATGACATTAGAAATCATGATATAAATCAAACTGAAACTCTGTTTTTTTCATGATAATGTTGGCAATGTTACCCACGATGGGGTGGCAAAATTGTACGTAGGCTTCATGATTTATAAGTCAAATTTTATAGCCTCCCTACATTGAATTCAGTTACTAGGCTTACTTATATATTAGTAAGAGCTACACGTTCAGAATCCAAGAATATCCACCAAATGGAATTTAGTTTGGCAAATAACAAGGGGGGACTGTGACCAGTTTATGTTCAAGCCAGAATCAGAAATAACGACATATTATTTTAACCAAACTGTCCAACCATCTATCAGTTATGTGGGAATGCTAAAACCTTTTGAGAAATCAAAGTCTAATATTTTTGAAGATCATAGCTGAAAAGGATTATTTTGTCAGGCTGGTGAGCCCCATCAGTAGTGCAGAAAGAGCAAAGCCTCATACTCCTCATGTTGACTGATTGGTGCACTGTTACTGTCCATGTAGGTAGTTAATTGTGTACAACCAGAATCCTGATATGATTGTTATATGGTGGACCCATGTGTAGGTTAAAAATATGACATTCTTCAAATATAGACATAATTACTAAGCTGTGAGGTAGTCCTTATAAATTTATTACATGTAGACACAATAAAGGTACCTAAAACATGAACGAGTTCAACCAGTGAAAAGGTAATGTTTTTTTCTTGTGAAACAGGCGAATGTGATATATATGCATATTACTCAAACTTCCTACTCATATAAGGCATTGGATTTCAGTCCCTGTTATTCCCAGTTAGGTATCTAACTATACAGGATAATTGTGTACAATGGTAGGCTACACTGCCATCTAGGGCTATTGAGAAACTCCCATTCTTTATATATGCAATTCAGTTTGTTTATTGCTTGCCTTGTCTTTCCAAACAAACTTAATGCAAATAATAAATATTCATATGGTAGGGACATACATTACATTATGCTTTAACTTTGTCAACATGATGCTACATAACCAGATTGGGAATGGAAAAACATTTTCTGTTAATTTATAGACATATGAGATAAAAAGTAAGGCTAATGGCACAAGGGGAATTTTATCACCCACAGTGAAATCTGCATGACAGCAACCTCCCCAAATGCTTTCCCACTGGCAATAAAGTAAATCACTGATGGAAAAACATACGCGGCTCTTTGTTTTTCAAAGTTGCCTGAAATTTACTCTTTAGGTGATTTACATTATTGCCAGCGGGAAAGCATTTGAAGGAGACAATTCACGCATGGTGCCATTTGGAGTAGACTATTCGCCTGCGATTGTGAAGATGCTGCTGGGCCCTGTACTTACTGACCTGGAGGTACTACCGATGGCAGGCATTATGTACAGGGCTGCGATGCACCTGTAGCAATTCACCTTGCTACTATCTAATCCCCTACAACAAGCCTTAGGTAACCAGGCTGGCCACTTTAGCCCCCCCCCCCCACATGTGCATGTGAAAGAGCTGGCATGGCTAAGAGAGTGCAAACTAGGGGTAGGCAAGTACCTCTTCTACTTACCCCTAACCCTACCCCTAGTCTATACCCTCTTAGCCACGCCAGCCCTTCTTACCACATTAAGTGGCCCACTTTTACTACCCTTCGTGCTCTAGCACTTGTATTAGGAGATTTTGTTAATGGCCACTTATAGCTTTAATAAAAAGGCATGATACATAATGCACTCCCACTATATCTGTCTGAAGCAAAGGGTAGAGGAAAATAGCTACTGAAGCAAGGACATAAATAGAAACATGTACATAATGAAAGCTACGGAGGTTATTTCTTTTATGCTGCCACCTCCATCCCCATATCTACACACAGATTATGGCATGTTCCGTTCTCTTTGTGAAAATATTTGTAGACTTAATCTCAGTTTCTTGAGTTCTGCAATTATATTGTTTGTTTTTCTTCTCACGTCCCCCAGAAACTCTTACAGCTAAATACATATACACAATATTTGGGCCAGAAAGAAAGACTGATGTTTTCATAAGCAGATATTAAGCGCTGTAGGTATTGGTTTTCATGACACAACCTTTTAAGAAATTGGGAAAGAGCATAACCCATTGCTTTTTATTTAGCAATACATTGTTCATAATACTTAAAAACTGATGTAATAGTAAAATAGGCCTGAATAATAGATTGATGCTTTGACCAGAAAATGTTTGCTTACTCACATAAAGTAATTTGCCTCTTAGCACAGCTGGGTCCCCCTTTTCAAACTGTTTTATTTTTTATGAAGCAAAAAGAAACATTATTTGTGTAAACCAATGTTTTCATTTAAGTGAACACAAGTCAGTGGCCTGGAATACTAATGGTTACCTTTAATGTATTTCTAAATTTGCGCATTTTCCGTCCATCTAAATCTGAGAACTGAAGCATTAAAAGAAAGTTAAAACAATACACCAGACTGTTAGGAGACCTAATTTGTGCATCTAAATATACCACAACAATCCAACTTCATCTAAAACATGTACACGATAATATAAATAGTAAAATCAAACTCTAGAATGCTACAAGTGGTATTTTGTCTCCACTACTTAAATCAAAAAAGGTTATTACAAAAAAGTCAAGGAACTGTTGTGAATTGCTTCTCATTATAGTCATTTATAGTCATAGTTTGTGTGGTGGTTCCATTGAGTAGAATAAGAAGTGACTGAATTATTCTTTACTGTGGAACATACTGGGTTCAGCTTTTGCTCACTTGCTCATCATCCACTGTCATACACAAATCTTTGTGCCTTTGGAGTAAGGTGTAAAGATTTGCAAGATTTGCAAAAAAGACCAAACTCCAGGAGGTTCATTCTTTGTTCTTTTCCCACTATCTGTCTATAATACCCTTTAATGTACTTGTAAAGAGCGCCCTTTCTCCAGAGAAAACAACCACAACCATGACAGTCTACGTTCATAATTTAAATCTTCCATCCCCTCTTCAAGTTTAGTTGCATGTCTTTGCACTCTCTCCTGCTCATTGATATCTTTAGTATCCATAGACCCTGAATGAGTATAGTTACACAGCTTATTAGCCGCTAAAATCGTCTTTTTCTCAATAGGCTGCCCATTCCCACCCATTTACTCTATCAAATTACCCCCCACTTTTACTGCCCATACTCTGGGGTTGATTCACCAAAGGTCGATAAGCGTTATTGCATGTTTTTTTGCGCTAAAATTGACACGATAAATAACGACTGATTCGTCAAAGTAATTTCACATGCGTTAATTCTCACATAGAAATAGTACTAACGCATGATTCACAAAGAAAATTGTGGTTGGTGAGCTTTTGGCAACACAACATGGACTTTGCAGTGGGATTTTTTCAAGTATGTGTTGGCCCTGTGTTGATGCAGCCTCCAGTTTTCAGGGAAAAGGTCATTTTCAGCAAAGTAGTTTTACGAATGTAATGGTTACATGTGTTAAACCGTGTGCTAATATAGCAAGCAGTGAAATATATCACATGGAGCGGGAATTAACGCACGCGCGGAAAATAACGCAAGAAAAACGCTCATTGCAACTTAAATAACACAAAGAACATCACATCTAAATTTTGACGCCTGTCCTTTTAGTGAATCGTGAGTTAAGTCACAAAAAATAAGAAGCGAAAAAATTTTTAACGCATGCTATAAATAGCGCTCGTTTTAACACACTTTAGTGAATCAGCCCCTCTGTGTATCAGAATTAGGGTGACATGGTAAATTAATGGCTTTTTGCAACTTTGTTTGGCATCCTGCACCTAGGAAATGAGACCTAGAGTCATCATAATTGATTTTTTGTGAGAAAAGCAGATATTTTGGTTAGTGATTCAGACACTTTTCTAGATAAAAGTGCAACATAACATCTAATTAATACAATGTAACATATCCCTTCGGTTTTGGCAATTAATTAACCACCCATGTGTAAGTTCTGTGGGGCAGGGACCTCCTTCCTTTTGTCTCTTTGACAAAAATACTATAACTAGTGATGAGCAAAATTTTTTGGCAGACTTGAGGTGAATATCCGCATTTTGCCATTGGAGGATTTTTATCTAAAATGGTTGCCAAAATTTGCTGAGGAAAAATTTGCCACGTAACTAAGACTTGCCAAAAATAAGGCTCACAACAATTTTTTTTGCCACGCATTATTTTTGCCGCTTTGCGAGTCTTTTCAGAGATTCACAAATTTTCCGGTTAAGCGAAATGGGGCAGATTCGCTCATCACTAGCTCATCTCTAGCTCTGATTACCAAACCATATAACTTCATTTACCAGTAAAGGTATAGGACCCGTTATCCAGAATGCTCGGGACCAAGGGTATTCCGGATAAGGAGTCTTTCTGTAATTTGGATCTCCATACCTTAAGTCTACTAAACAAAAACCCATAAAAAAAACCAATAAAATAAATTAATAAATAAATTAAACCTAATAGGATTGTTTTGCCCCAATATGGAGTAATTATATCTTAGTTGGGATCAGTTACAAGGTACTGTTTTATTATTACAAGGAAAAAGAAAATCAGTTTTAAAATTCTGAATAATTTGATTAAAATGGAGTCTATGGGAGACGGGCTTTCCGTAATTCGGAGCTTTCTGGATAATGGGTTTCCGGATGAGGGATCACATACCTGTTTTCTTTGAGGTCTGGCATGGTGTTGAGAGATTGTAAATTTCAAAAATTATGTTCTCAGCTTGAAAACTATAGGAACGTTTAAGATAAGTGGTAGAAAAGCTTTTTAAGAAATACTTTTGAAATTACAATGCTATGAGTTTGTGCCAGCATGGTTTAATACACAGCAGAGTTTGCCAGACAAATGTAATTGCTTCTATGAGCATAAACATAGAGATTGGGATGGTAGTGAATGTAATTTATTTAGATTTTGCAAAAAGCATTTGATAAAAATACCACACAGAAGGTTACAGATTACATTACAGAATCCTGGCCTGGAACATAATATTTGTACTTGAGAACTGACTAAAGGATAGATTACAAAGAGTTATGGTGGTAAATGGGGCATTTTCTAATTGGACTAGCAATGTTTGCGGAGTATAGCAGGGGTCTGTCTTTGGCACTTTGCTTTTCAATTTGTTTATTAATGACCTTGAGCATTGTAATAACTATTTTTTATAGGATGCTGCCACATTGGAGAATAATGAAACTAAGATGGAGAAATGTAGTATGTAACCATTAGTAGATGACCCTTTATGTATTTAGAATGTAACAGTACTTTGTATTTTTTTGTATTTTACTATTGTATTGACCTATGTCTGTTCTGTCTGGTCTATTTATTTATTTTTCTACTGCACAGGGCTGCGTGCACACAAGTAGTGCTACATAAATAAGAAATTATATACATACATTAGCACAGTGTATGCTAGTTTTATTCTCTGGCCACCCATAGAAATGGCTATTGTCGAAAGTTACAGATAAGTATGCTGAAAGACACTGATTCATTAATACCCATTTGTGCAAGTATGCGCAAAGTTTGTAACCCACCCAATTCAGAAATTAAAAAGTGACTTCAAACTTCTCATTGGTTGCTATGAATAACAACACTGGGGCAATGTTTATGCATAACCCTATTGGTTTCACAACATTTTCATTCATCATCAAGATTTTTCCTTTTTTATCTTTTTCTGTCATTTATAGCAATATAGACCAATACTTCATATTAAAATGAAGTATGTATAATATTTAGCTCTTTCCAAATACAATAGCCACAAAACAGTGTATATCACATTGCCTTTAATGATGGAATATTGACTAGCACCTTTATAGAGCATATTGAAACTATATTTAGGTCCCTACCATTTGCCCCTTCTGATAGTTCATACCAAAATATCAGTCAGTTCCTGGAATATCTGTGCTTCTTCCTGGATCCATGTTGGCGCTTCCCTGCTGTGCATAAAAGGGAAAGGAAGCAAAATCTGTGCCTATAGGACTCATTGTAAGAAGGTGGTAAAAGACAATAACAGCATTGCATTATTCTCAAGGTAACATTTAACAATTTACTAGATCACCTGGCAGTAAATTAAGATAGAAATTTTCAAATTGCACAAGTGATTACAATGTCAGCTGAAAGACGGGAGGTGGAAATATTACCGCGATTTTGCGATTTCATTTCACGTTAGATTGCAGGGCCTTATTTCTCATACATTTCTAGTTAGAGTTGGAGTCTATATGATGATTCTACTGCAGATATTATGTTAAACTGTGGTGTATTCCCGTCTGAAATCCCTATTGACAAAGACTAAATAATTATACGTTAGTATATTTTGTGCTATTTTGCATGTATTAATAGTTACTTTTATAATACAATCTGAATATGTTTATGTGTAGGACATAATGAGTTTTCATTGTGCACAAATGGGAAAAACAATCTTTGCATGAGAGAGAATTAGGAAAACCATATTGTTTTTGCATTTTATTCTTCTGAAAAATCTAACGCTTTGCCATCTGCTTTACTTTCGATAAGGCCTGGGTTATAACCTCACAGCACGTTGTTATGCTACCCATAATCTTTCACATGAACACCGTGCTTCAACACCCCTGCTTTAAGACAAGACATATCTGAGAACTCACAATTGATATATCAGTCACAGCATAAAAAGCTACCGTTCCTATAGGCCAACTGTTTAGCTGAGTGCAACATAAACTCTCCTCCTGTGTCTCATTTCATCACATTGTTCCACATAGTGATGTTTCAATGTGAAATGAACTTTATTCATGCTGTGCTTCTGAGTAGAAAAGAGACAGAAGAACATGTATGATAAATGGTGAGAATTGCCAGAGAAATTTAGTAAAGCTATAAAATTTAGAAGCATTTCCTCTGCTTAAATAATTTAGTATGTAACAGTGGCCTTTAATTTTTTATAACTAAATACAATGTATTTATTTGCAGAAACTTAAAGGTACATGGAACATGAATAAATGTATTTCTTGTAATAACTATGGCTCCATTTATACTTGGCAGGAGTCAAATGCTCTGCGTTAGAGGGAAATTAATTTCTGGGTCACTGATTTCCAGCCTAAACGTTGATCAGATAACCCCATTTATCTCTAGTCGCACTGCTATTTGGTTTATTATAAATGTCTTTGAAGACATAATAAATATTTTCCTATATAACAAATGCATCTATTTAAACAGAAGGAACTGGATAGAAACAAACCTGTATTTTTGTACAGTAACTCCATTTATGCATTAATGTTGGCACCTATATTAATAAATGTGCAGTTCTTTTATGATAGTATTATCTGTCATATTGGCATACATTGTTCTATGTTCAGAACTGAAGCAAATTTGTGTTCCATTCTTATGTCTTAAACTGTAAACGGCTTTACCCAGACTACTATTACAGCAGCTATGATGACTTTATTGTATTATTAGAGCAGGTAAGTATTATATAGATATTGCAGTTCCAGAATATTGTTTGCCCGCATTAAGTGTGACTTGCAAATTACTCATTATGCCTCTGCTAAAGAAACACAATTTGAATAAACAACTGACATTTTTAATTGTTCACCAATGATCTACATTGTTATGATTCCTTAAAAGCTAAAGCTGAGCAGATCTATAGGATGCAGATTGGCCAATGGAGTCGAAAATGTCAACAGCCAAAATATAAATATGTATCACCAGCTTAACTCTAAAGCAAAGACTGCATGGTATTAACTAGAGGGTTCTGTATCACATTCTGTGCATCCCATTGCATGTGCTGCATGATGTTAAAGCTATGGGGATGCCAATGTATCACCTACCTTCTGGTCCCCTTTGTATGCAGTGCAGCTGAAGGCAGGCAGGGCTACATACAGAGTGAGGAACTTAAATTATAATATTTTGCAGATTTTCACCAAAAAGAATAGTGATAGATGATACAATGAAGAGGAGCAAGTTTAAAGAGCTGCCAGGGGACTACTGTAGCTTAAATAATCAGACACCCCAAACTGACAACATTGAAGTGCAACCTCCATGGTCTGCATATCACACAACACTGCAAAGAGATATGCCTGTAAGCACGTCATTGCTCTAAAATGGCTATAGGAACTATAGCATCAACTTTTACATCACAGACATCAGTCTGTGTTGACAATAGCCATCAGTTCCTTCTTAAACCAATCTTAGGTAACCTCAGGGACTCTGAACAAAGTATGGATAATGTATTTGGTGAACTCTGTTCCTCCCAATAGTTTTCTGCCTAATATCTAGACTAAAAGTGTAAGCAGAGTTCCATGATCAGCATAACTCAATTTTATAGATGTTTATATGAGTAAAAGCATTGCACCAACGTCTAGCAGATGGATCGCCAGTCACAAGACACTCTGTTTTCATCCTTAGTATACTTGGTTTGCAAGTGGCTGGTGAAGTGTATTAATAAAATATACCAGGTCATCATTTAAAATGAAAAAAACAGGGCATTTTGGCATCATAGCTTTTAAGCAAGAAAATAATGGGTTACAACAGCATTACTACAGTAGCAGTATAGCTTCTAAACCACTCAAAAAACACTATCCACTAACAGCTACAACCACCAACACATTATTTTGCTACCCTTTGGATATGTACTTATTAAGAAGAGAGTAAGCTGGCAGAAGTTAACATAAGGTGTATTAACCCTGGCAGGTTAAGAGACCCCCAGCATTGACATTATTGAACAAGACATTGGATGATAGCACTTGGCAAAGAAAGGCCAGTAGACCATGGTACTATTTCCCACAGCATATAACCTCAAAGGTGGTATTGAGCATTTTTGGTTGGAATTTTGGGGTTATGTAATAAAAGGCACTAAGTTTGCCCAGGAGCAGTAACCCATAGCAACCAATCAGCAGGTAGAATTTACTGGTCACCTGTTTGAAAGCAAACATCTTATTGGTTGCTATGGTTTACTGCTACTGGGCAAACTTAGTGCCTTTTATTACATATGGGGGCTAGTTTCACATTGATATATGATATACTGTAAGAATACCTCCAAGAGTTATGTAGGTATGCGTGTAATAATAAAAGCGGCCTCAGTGTAGTTTCCTGTCTGTAACGTGTATCTCTTACTTTACCTACTGGCATGGGCATATCCATGCAAATGCAAATTTAAAATTGCTATGCACATATCACTAGTGATGTCACTGATGATGTCACCCAGGGCATTTCAGAGCCAAATGTGTACACTGGTATATAAGTTATGGTGGAGGAGGAGACTCTGCTTGTGTGTCATGTGAAAGGCCCCCTAGTGGGACTAAACCATTAACAAATAAGGTCTTTTTTTTTTTTACTGCATTATGAAGTCCCTGAGTATGTCTGTATGCTCTGTTCTGTTATGTGATGTCAACTGTACATTTGAGTGCACCACCTATTAGACTGTGTGTATATGTATATATATATAATGTTCCAGTAAAAGACCTTCTCCGTGAGTTGTACCCAGGGAGTGTAGCAGCTTGCCAAGTGAGTATACTCACGCTGGAATTTGTGTTATTTTGTGTTGTCTGACTCAACTTCTAAGCAAAAATGTCCCATAATAAATGTGTTTATTTCTCTCCGCAGGTGCCGGATCACATCATTCTTCTCCCTTCACTCGAGGGCCGGCATGGATCCCAGGAATCCTAATACTGACCTTTAAATGACCTGACGTGGAATATGAAGATTTGCAGTTTCCTGTGAAATGTACTTAGCATGGCAAATTATGAATCAGATTACTTTCTATTGCTGTTAACTTTTAGCTTAATAAACTCCATTTAATGCAAATTCAATTGTATTATTAAGCACAGGATTTGTATGTTTGTTTACATACACAAAATAATCACATTATTTGCAAGAATAGGCTGCCTGCTGAATTAGCCTTAGTGCCAGGGTTCCTTGATGTTCTACCAAAAGAATATTTACTCTCCGCAGTCTAGTATCTTGCTTCTTTTGGTTTTGTTTTGTTTTTCTTTTTAAAGTAAATACCTGCCTTTTTATTGATCTTTATTAAAGGGCCAATACTCTGTAACATTTCTGAATTGTGCTTAGTACAAAGAAAGTTTATGTTGTGTCAGGGGTTAGGTAGCGGGGACCAGCTCTCTGGGAGAGAGTCTGAGAGAGTCTCATTTAGGCAGTTTATTTTCACTTGGCACAAATATAACAAAACAAACAGTTCAAAATAAAATCCTTGCCACTTAAGGCTAATGCCAGACGAGGCGTAGGGCGGATATTTTCGGCAAGCGGAAAAGCACTTGCCGAAAATTTCACCCTACGCCTCCTACTTGTGACTGCACCCGAATGAACGGAATACGCTCAGGTGCAGGCACATGTAGCGAAAATAATCATAAAAATGCGAGAGTTTGAAAGTCTCACGTTTTTATTTGTATATCGGCTACATGTGCCTGCACCTGAGCGTATTCCATTCATTCGGGTGCAGGCACATGTAGGAGGTGTAGGGCAGTATTTTCAGCAAGCGCTTTTCCGCTTGCCGAAAATATCCGCCCTACGCCTTGTCTGGCATTAGCCTAATGGGCACTAACTAACACAGGTCAGTTGTCCTAACTAATCAGGAGCAGGCCTACCACCTTTCTCCCACACAGAGAAGGAAAAAAACAATGTTACAAGCTTGTAGCCTCTCAGTGAGCCCCCCAGGCAGATTTCCTGTGTCTTTCCCCCAGACTGGATCTCTCTACTTTGGCCCAAGCTGCCTTTTAATTAGCCAGCTGAGATGCCTCAGGTAGACCCACAACACCCGGGCTGGACTAGCAGTCCCGGAACCACTCTGTTGGGACATATATAAGCTCCAAACTGGACTTTCCCAGGTATCCTGATAGTAACCTTACCACAGTTGATATAAGATTGTTAAATCTATCTGTACATGATATAATTCAAGTTAAACTGACTACACTGACCATAAAGTTTACCAATGATTTGCATTTTAACAGGCCCATGCATAAGCCTAAAAATGAGAGTTTGGACCTTTCTAACATTATTGCCATTGGACAAGTATGAATTTACCAAAACAGTAAACTAGTCTTTTACCACATGTATACGGTTACCAGACACCATGAAACATTATAATACCCAACATACAAGTGATGTGACCAGCTGCTGCTAAACATGCCCTTTGCCATCACCCATCATTTATGGCTGATTACATTCCAGAAATATCAGCTCCAACACTCCCCCCAAGATCATGCTTCTTGTTAACTTCTATTTCCACATATAAGCTGAGGGAAAAGAGCATCGGACAAAGAAGGAACAAGATCAGTGGAGTATTAATTCTATTTCCTATTTAACCTGTCTCTGGTAAAATCTGCCCAATAAAATGTTGCTGATTTATCAAAAGTTATATTTTGGGTGGCTTTCAATTTAATCTCAAACTGTTATGTTTTAGACCAGGGGTCCCCAACCTTCCTCACTCGTGAGCCACAGTCAAATGTAAATGTAAAAGACTTGGAGAGCAACACAAGCATCATAAAAGTTCATGGAGGTGCCAAATAAGGGCTAAGATTGGCTATTAGGCAGCCTCTATGCTGTTGGCTTACATGTGGCTTTATTTGGTAGTAAATCATGTTTTTATTCAACCAAAACTTGCCACCAAGTCAGGAATTCAAAAATAACTACATGCTTTGGGGACACTGAAAGCAACATCCCAGGTGTTGGGGAGCAACATGTTGCTCACAAACCACTGGTTGGGGATCACTGTTTTAGACACTAGTCTGTTGATAGAAACCAGTATCATCTTTTGATGATATTTGTATTTGCTGATTTCCTTTGTGGCCTGAACTTTGCAGCTTATACAAAAAAGGCAGATACTATTTTAATGCAGTTTTAGTTCACAAACCTTAGTAAATTACATCTTAAGTAATAAAATCGTCTTTGTAAAAGTGTTCTTATAAATATGAACCCTTTCTAAGGAACAAAATCAAATGATTTCACAAACGCAAAACATCTCATATCTCAGATAATCTAGTTTTACTTTAACCTTTGAAAGTTCTAATAAAGAAACCACTAAAATGTAAAGGGTTTAAAATATAAAAAGGTGTATTATATTGTGATAATTACATTGTCAAAGTGGAGAGGATCATACATATATATACTCAAAGTAAGCTTCATTTTGCCATGCTGCCACATTTTATAGGCTTAAGGTATCCATACAGGTGCAGACACCAGATGGCTTCTTTAGAGTCTTTTATTCAAGTTGCCAAATTACTGTGTATTGGCACAAAATAATAACCTACTCACTTAGATGTAACTGTAGAGCCCTGAGAGGAACCAATTTTTGAGACCCAGACCCGAACAGCGTTCCACAACCTGAGACCCGCAACCCACATTTTTCTCACTTTGACCCACTACCCTACCCAACCTGTAAATGCATTATCCGCAACCCGATCTGTGACCCACTGACCACCATTAAACGGGAAGTGCTACTGCAGAAAACTGGAATTTACATCATCAGAACTAGTCGAGGGTAGAAAAAAGTTCAAAACAATGTTTAAGAGAGTAAAGTATAGATAATATAGGTAATATTATATAAGATTAGAAATATGAATAAGACCTGCACCCCAACTTGCGACCCGCAGACCTTCGACCTGCTGACCCGCATCTATTCCCGCATCTTTTTGTCACGCGTCAAATTGGGCACAGTCGTGTCAAAAAAAGGCACGGTCGCATTGAAATTTGGCGTGGGTGACAAAAAAAAGATGCAGGCAACAAAAAATTGCGCAACAAATGCGGTTCACAAATTTTTCACCGTTTCAAGAATTTTCTTGCCGTTTCGCAAATTTTATGGCTAAGCGAAACAGGACATCGCTAATCCTAGGGAAAGTCTAAGGATTGTTGGCCAAAGTGCAGCTGGGTTTAGGATTGCCAACGGAATGGCACCAAGGATAAGGATTGATGCATACTGTAGGGTTTAGAAATTGTTAGAGTTGCAGTTTATGTTCTGAAAGTACACAAAAGTAAGCGCTGTTTAAAAACCAAAGGAAGATAATGATGGCAAGAAAAAAGACCCTCAGGATATAAGAACAGAGTCTAGACTGGTGTCTTCATTACTACCATCATACTTTTAAAAATATACCAGCTTTGTGGAGAAGAGTGACGTATTTGAAATTAAACACAGTGGGTTTTTCTGGTATTTTGTAATATTTTAGACATTCAGTGTAGAGAAATATTTAAAGTCATTAAAGGCTCTGGGTTCCAGATTAGAGAGGGAACCTAGGAGACACTTCTAAGTGAGCTATAGTTAGAGTTCAAAGAGATAATTGCAGCTTTTGCCGTAGCCGTTGGGTGCCATCTAAGCCACATACCCTCTTACAGCCCTGGGGGAAGACCAACATTTAATTGAATGGGGAACATTTGAAATAACAAGGAAGCGCAGACTCAGAGTAGTTCTTATTGTAACCTCTCCACCTGCAAAATAAAATCACTGCAAGACACTTGAACGCATTGCTACAAATAGACACAACATGAAACTGATGCTCCTGGCATCCACTCAGCGACATACTGTGCTGTCCATTTGCAAGAAATGACAATGTTATATAATATAAACCCATTAAAAACAACGTATGTCAGTAAAGTATCTTCTATAAAAATAACGAAAAGGTAACTCAGTATGAGTCAATGGCTTTTTTGAATATATTATTTATAATACATCAGGAAAATATACATAAAGTCCAGCATTCATTTTCTTTCATATTTCAAAATAAATAAAATAGCAATAAGGGCAATGATTTCAAGTTAGATATTTCCATAGTAAGTTTATACACATCACTGTACTCAATAAAAGATGCTTGCAGTATGTTAGTTTTTGGATACAGATACAACTTCAGTTTATCGAAGTTATGATCAAAATGCTGTAAAAATGTCATTACAGGTATGGGACCTGTTATACAGAATGCTGTGGACCTGGGGTTTTCCAGATAAGGGATCTTTCTGTAATTTGGAACTCCATAACTTAGATCTGCTAAAAATCATTTAAATATTGAATAAACCCAGAAGGATTGTTTTGCCTCCAATAAGATTAATTATATCTTAGTTGGGGTCAAGTACAAGGTACTGTTTTATTATTACAGAGAAAAAACAAAGAATTTTTGAAAATTAGAATTATTTGCTTATAATGGAGTCTATGGGAGATGGCCTTTCCGTAATTCAGAACTTTCTGGTTAACGGGTTTCCAGATAAGGGATCCCATACCTGTACTACATGATATTATGTTACCACCAAAATTAGTCAACAGCTACTTAAAAATTATTCCTACAAACTACTGCTATTTGGCACTAAAAAGTAGACCAATTTAATAGGTTTAGGTCTTACCAGAAAGCCTTTTTTTTTTGTTGCTGTGTTCAACCAAAGGAATTTTGTTTTGGAAGATATAATGGTGTACAATATAAGGACTTATTGGAGTTTTTAGACATGTGAGAGCTCATCTTCAAAGAAAGTATTCATGGTGTCAGTAAAATAGCTGACCCATGTGTTGTAACCTTTTTGGATTTCCTCCTAGGAATTTGTCTCATTTCAGGGTTGAAGTAGAAAGAACAAAATTTACATTGAAACAACTGTGGTTTAACTAAGCTCCCCTTGAAGATCCACCAATAAATTTTATGTCTAACCTAGTGCTAAATACTGTAACATTGACAAAGAGCTATTGATAATGGCTTGTTAACAGGTATGCAGCTGTAACCCTGCCATATGGGGCTCGCGGAACCCAAAGAAAACACAACTCGCTTTACAGATTAGTCTTAAATTGTGTTTGCCGCTTTTGCACAATATTTCAGTATTAACAGCCACATATCTATTCAATTTCATATAAGTGAACTAACGAAACTATTTTAGTGATATTTGTGGCAGCGCAGAAATCAGTTGATATTTGATATAATTTTTTTTGCATTTTAGACTTGTATTTACTAATGTTTGATTTTTTTATGATTCAATTTTTTTTGCAGCAATATATGATTTTGTTGCAGAAAAAAACTGATTTTTTTTTTTGCAATTTGTCATGCATATAAACGACAACAAATCCGAAAGAAAAAATACGCCATCTAGAAGCTGTTGGGATCATGTAGAAGTCAACGGCAGGTGTCCTTTTTATAAATGGAAGATCTTTCTTTGTTTTTAAGGTTTTTTGACGCTGCCATTTCTACGACAATATGAAAAAGTTGCAATTTTTGCATTTTCTTTGTCCTTTTTTGTTTGTGCTTTTTCAGTTCAGATCCTTTAATAAATGACTAGTCATGGTTTTCGTGGAAATGAATTTAGGAGTGGTTTCAAAAAACTTTAAAACCAAGAAAATCCAAATGTTGATAAAAGCCCCACTTAATGCAAAAGCCCTTTGTAGACTTTACATAAAATAAATATTTAATGATTTGGAGTAAATTACCATTTATTTGCTTAAATGAGGCTACTCATTTGGTTTTTGTCTCCCTGTGGCAATGTGTTGCACAGATTTTACAACTACAATTTAGCCAATTTGGGGATGACTGTTGATACACTTGATCACTTTAAAATATAAATTGCACAATAATGAACCATCAATCCCTGCTTTTATATAAAACAGGGTATTTTCATGAAGCTATAATAACAAATTGTCTTGGTGGGACCTTTCTTTTCTCCCCCTACAGTCATCTCATAGTATGTTAATTTGCGAAACGGCGAAAAAGTGCATTGAAGTCAATAGGCTACTTTTTTCCGCATGCAACATTTTTTTACACACAAATTTTTACTTACTCAAAATGCATTAAAGTCAATGGTCTTTTTTTTTGCAGCAACTTTTTTGTCTTGCCGACATTTTTGTCTCAATTATTTTTTTTTTTATATCTGGCCCCAAGTGTTTGCATCAATCCAGCTGTTTTACTTGCTGCATCCACCTCTTCTGGAGACCCCCTTCCAATTTAGCAAGCCAAAAATAACTGCAAAATTTAAACAATATTTTAAATTTAGGTTTTTCAAAAGTTGGTAAACTCATTAAAAATGATTTTTAGTGTCTTTCTTTTTAGTTTTAGAGCCCAAAATACTTGTATCGCTCAAATTTGAACACTGATAAATCTGCCCTTTGTTTTAATAGTATAGGTATAGGACCTGTTATCCAGAATGCTCAGGACCAAGGGTATTCCGGATAAGGGGTCTTTCCATAATTTGGATCTTCATACCTTAAGTCTAATAAGAAAACAATAAAACATTAATTAAACCCAATAGGATTATTTTACATCCAATAAGGATTAATTATATCTTAGTTGGAATCAAATACAAAGCACTGTTTTATTTTTGCAGAGAAAAAGGAAATCCATTTTAAAAATTTGAATTATTTGATTAAAATGGTGTCTATGGGAGACGGGCTTTCCGTAATTCTGAGCTTTCTGGATATCGGGTTTCCGGATAAGGGATCCCATACCTGTATATATTTTCTAGAAAAATCTCATGCTTAAAATTCTGCAGTGTAGAAGAAAATTATGTTTGCACCATTGACTATTAAAGAAAGTCACATCAAAGTTTATTGCACAGAAAGTAAACAAATCAAGGCATCTTGAATCTTTGTTCATGGATATTGATTAACCCCAGGATAGATAATCATGCCACGCATCTTTTAAACAACCTATCCAAATCACTAAAATCATTGTATTTATGATCTTTCTCCCGTGGAGTCCCATTCCTAATGAAAAAAGGGCTTCTGAAAATAAAAAATGCTTTGTTGCTTCCATTCGACCTGAACTTAATAAAATATTTCATAAAAAAGAAAGTAATTGTCTATAACAAGGAAGACAACTAACTTCATAGGGTATGTCGCTATCATTCTAGCTCACAACCTGCATTTAAGTTACAGTGCAACAGCGAGAAGGTGGTATCTACACAGTTGCAAAATATATGTAAGGGCAGTTCTGAGATGTTAAACTCTGGGCAATCAAAAAGTTATACAAATAAAGCCATAATATTTAGGCTAGATATTTTGCTTTTACTAGATGAGAAATATGTTTGTTGTTACAAATACTATATATTGTTAAAAAGGGGCAAATAAACAATACATTTCAGGTATAGGACCCATTATCTAGAATGCTCGGGACCTAGGGTATTCCGGATAAGGGGTCTTTCTGTAATTTGGATCTCCATAACTTAAGTCTACTAAAAAAATCAATAAAACTTAATTAAATAGGATTGTTTTGCATCCAATAAGGATTATTTATATCTTAACTGGGATCAGTTACAATGTACTGTTTTATTATTACAGAGAAAAAGGAAATCAATTTTAAAATTCTGAATTATTTGATTAAAATGGAGTCTATGGGAGACAGGCTTTCCGTAATTTGGAGTTTTCTCGATTACGGGTTTCCGGATAAGGGATCCCATACCTGTATTAATGGCCTTATAATGGCATTAATGGCATGTTATGAGAAGACTATGGGGCACATTTACTAATCCACGAATCCGAATCCCGAACGGGATAAAATCGGATTGGAAACAAAAATTTAGCGACTTTTTTCGTCGCCATCATGTTTTCTTGTATGTCCCATGATTTTTTTGTCGTCGTTACGACTTTATCGTATTTTTTCGTATTGAGCAATTGTAAACGGCGGAAAAATCAATCCGATTTTTTCGAGACGCTGGTGAAAAAGTCGCGGAAAATATACAATAAAGTCGTAACGGCGACAAAAAAAACGTGGGACATACGAAAAAGTCGTGCCGGCGACGAAAAAGTCACAAAAATACCGATCATTCCGAAAAAACTCGTTTGGACACTTTTGGTCCGTTCGTGGATTAGTAAATCTGCCCCTATGTGTGTGATAAAAGTAATGCATTGGTTCCCATAATGCTAAATGGAAGCTTTAATTCAATTTCAAAGATCACAGCTTCCATCTTAAATATATTTACGTTTGAATGATGTAATTTGATTTTTCCTGAGGAGATGGTTTAAAATAAATAGACCTGTCTGCGTTTGAGCAATTTATTGAAACATATTAGTAATATGTATATTTTTTTATCTTGCGCTGAGCTTTCCATGGCAAAATGAAGAGAAACCTATTGTAATATAATCGAGGAGATCAAAGAATGCAATTTAGTCAGTCACATCATTTTAGGGAAATGTTTTTGATTGTGGCTAATGATGTAATCAAGCGATCATGGTAAACTGCCCACAGGTTGGAGGCGCTGGGAAATTATAGCTTCACCACCACAGAGAAGATAATCTCTTAGAACAAGGGAAGTGAAATTTGGAGATAAACTAAATATAGCATTTTGCACTTTTTAAAATACATATGAGAATTCATTGATTTGATAATGGTTTTAATACATCTGTACTTATCTTGGAGGAAAACAGCGTTGGAGAAAAAGAATTCCACGCGCTGAAATTCTGACACGAACAAAGAAGAGAATAAATGGATATTTTAACATCTTTGATTTCATTCTTTAAAGACCAATTACTTTTCTGTCCCCTGTGGCAGAAAAACAAGCTTCTTCTCAATGGCTGAATTCATATAAGACTTCACTGATTCATGTTATATTTAGCAGATTACAGTTTTAGAGTCATCAGAAGGAAAGGCCTTAGCAAACTGACAGCCCTGAAATCATGGGCTTTGATTGTAATTGACAGAAAAAGCATTAAAGGTAAAGGGGAAAAAATATTTTATTCATCTGTGATTACACTGTGATGTGATTTGGTGACATAATACAGCTGTGAAGTGAGGCAGGAAATGCAATAATTCTACTTGAGGGCTTGACATGATGCAGCCCTTTAGTCTTCTTCATCCCAATGCCACTAACTACAATAGTGTCCTTGATGAAAGTGAGACAAATAGTAAGATAGCCCACTGCCATTGAAGACTTGAAATACTGATTCTCTGATGTATCGGGTTGGATATTATATAGTTCTCCTCAGTATTTTCCAAGAAATACAACTAGAATCCAATGCACTTACAGGAGATGTATAACCAGCGTCGGTTTGTAAATTAGAAAAATAAAGTGTGCAAAGTGCAAAGAATGTTTTATAGAGACCCAAGAAAGGTAAAAACAATAGGCAACAACAAGAAAGAGGGAATGACTGGAATAAGAGACCACATGGGGGTCATTTATAAACTCTGGCCACATTTGCTTCTAGGCAATTACCCACGACAACCAATCATATCTTGGCTTTCTTTGTTCTTCCTACAGCTGGCTGAAAAAAAGCTAGTCACTGATTGGTTGCTATGGGTTACTGCCCAGGTGCAAATTTGCCCTGTGTTTATAAATGATTCAGGTCAACAGCATTGCATGTGGGTTACATGTGTCTGCCGTTGTCCTTTCATTTATAGCCTCTTTAGTTCTTCAGTGTCTGTTGCCTGACTGCACCCAAGTACTTAATAAATATACATGCTTCCTATACTAAGGGGTACATTTACTAAAACTCTTTTTTTTTAATTTTAAAATTCGAGAAAATTTGAGTCCACAAATGTTTTACATTTACTAAAAAGTCTTAACTAAAAAAGTCGGTGAGAGAAAGATTGCAAAGAACCACAAATTTTTCGACTTTTTCCATGAAAAACATAACTTTTTCAAATTGCGGCACAAAAAAACAGTGTCAAAAATGCAAAACCGCTAGAGTTTCTGTAACAATACCTGGTGTAGTGGGGCGGCAGGGACGCCCGCCGCCTCCTCCGGTGCGGGGACGGCCACCGTCGCCCGCCGTCATCTTCTAGGCACGCGCGCCTCGCTCTGCCGTTTATGCGCATGTGCGCTCTGGAGGCGCGCGCATGCGCATTCGCGTTTTGTCGCTGGTGTGCGCATGACGTCATTTTCACCGCCAAATTCAAATATTTAAAGCGCTCACTGAATGGTTTTCGTTGCCCAACATAGGTTTTCCTTTGGTTACTTCCTGGGTGTGATTATTTGCTGTTCTGACATTTCCCTGACCTTGCCTGTATCTGACCTCTCTTGCTTGCTGCCTGAATTGACCTTTGCCTGTTCTTGACCCTTCTTGACTGCTGCCTGAACTGACCTCTGCCTGCCTGACTATTCTCTTGGATTCTGACTCTGTGCTGCGCTGCCTGACCGTTGCTGACTCCGGCCTGTCCTGACCACTCCGAGGTGTTCCCCATCAGCCTGTCATACGATTGGTTCCCGTGCTTGCTCAGAACTCTCTCCTTGGGTCTCTCACAATTAGACCTGGCAGCATCCGAGTAGCGAAGGGCTCCTCCCGACGTGAAAGGCGGCTGTTAGAGGCAGAAGAGTGAGCCGAGACCGGGCCCTTGGAGCCTGTTCTGAGTTCTGGGATACCGACCGTGACAGTTTCGAAGCAAGAGAAGGATCTTTAAGGGACATCTGCCATTGACTTCTACACAATCTGTGCAAATTTCAGCTGGTGAATTATCGGATTCTGATTTTTAGATGTTTGGTCCCATAGCAAATCGAAAATCACAACTTTTTTTTTTCCCCCACAATTTTAGCGCGGAAAAAACCCCTGAACGTTAGTAAATGGCCCCCTAACACACACATACTTTTACACTACTGATGCACTTACTTTTTATGGGGCTTTTGCACACTCACAGTACACATTAGTACACTAACTCATAATACACAGTTCAATAAGTGTACACAAATATACACACATGCAAACGTTTTATACCTGTATTGTTTATATCATCCTGGCATAAATTTAATTACTCAAACTAATAAACAGGAGCAATAACAAAACATCCAATTCCAACTACAAGAAAGACAATTAACTATACCCACAGAGGTGATATCTATTACTGTAACTTTCCTCCTGGTACTCTCACCAAGAAATTACAATATCTGTGCAGCCAACTCAGATACTATAACCATGTACTTTATATAAGCAAATAGGATATTCTAAAATATATCTGATAAAGGCTAGTGGATTAGCTGAAACCTTAGTCTCCACCAAATAAACAACCTATGGTGTCACCGTAAGCCCCGAGAGTGCTGATTCATTCTCTTTGTGGATCTAAATTACATATATGTATGCCACAGACTGAAAAAACAATTAAGTAATAAGCATATGTCATATGTAGTGCTCATAAACCCACATTTTACAATTCTCTATAAATATAGCTTTATGGAGACAAGAACACACCAAAAAGTTAAAAATGTAAAAATTAAATGAAACACAATCAGGGTCTTCACAAGAGCAGTGCTTATTTTCCTCTTGTGGGAAGGGATTTCAAAATGTCAACTGCCCCTACCCAAGCACACCTGCAATTTTCTCAAAGGCTGAAAATCGTTATTAATTTATTTGTCATTGCAAAGTTTAAAGCTTATGAAATGTTTTCAGACAGACAGATAGACAGTTACATACTATGCAAGCCATTACTGGTTCAGTATCATTAATGTACATTATGGATCTTTATCATAGTAAAGTGCACAGGTGTAAATTGCTTGGTCACCAGTTTGCAAGCACCCCCGGCACCAGGGTATTCACACTATTTATTTCAACTATTTATGAAAACATGTTAATGACTGGCTAATCCCAAATCAGCAACTACCTATAGTTTGGTAATCTAAGGACTCCATCAAGCACATGGTATTTTTTTTAAAAAATGTGATTGATTTGAAATGATTTTTGAGCATAAACCCATAGCCACTGGGCAAAATAGACCCCAGCAACAGAATCATATTCCCAGAAACATGTAAATGGAGTTTACACCCTCTGAAGAAGGTTATAGACTTTACAAACAAGCATTCTGATGAAATACAAAGCACTTCAGGGATATGGGGTTTCCGAAATAAAATGAGGTTTTGATCTCTATATTATGCTAATATTTAATTTCGTTTTTTTAAGGTATTTCTAATTATATATCTTGCTACAGTGTAATTTCAAAGACAGATTTACGTTGGTGAAGAACTACGAGCACCCCTCCCCCTCAGGAAACAGGAAGTATTCTAAACTTAATGATAAAATATAAAAATACAACAGGCATTTTACACAAATTCAATTAACTTTGCTAATGCTACTGTAAGTTGTGTGAGAACTTAGATTTTTCATGAAACACTTTCTGCAAAAGTCAAGAAAATGGTTATTATATTCACCACCTCAAATCTAGAATTATCTTGTCTTAAATTTGTTTTTGAAACTGTTGAGGTAAACTTTCTTAGATCATTGCCCAAAGTAAATTGTAGCCATTATGTCCTGAATAAATAAACAATGTCCCAATATTTTGTATACAGGTATGTTACCTGTTATCCAGAATGGAGTTTTCTGTCATTTGGACCTTCATTCCTTAAGTCTACTAAAAAATCATATAAACATTAAACAGGATTATTTTGCCACCAGTAAGGGTTAATTATACTTTAGTTAAGATCAAGTACAAGATTCTGTTTTATTGTTACAGAGAAAAGGAGAGAAATCATTTTTTTAAAATAATTATAATAATTATTTGATTGAAATGGGCTCTATGGAGATGGCCATCCCGTAAATTTGAGCTTTCTGGATAACGGGCTTCTGGATTATGGATCCCATACCCATATTTAGTATAGAGAGTCATCAAGAGGAAATATTTTGTGATGTCCTTGCCAAATTATCTTCATAGAGTAATAAAGACTTTCCATAGCTTTGATTCTAACCTAGCAGTTTTCACTGTTTGATAAATCTTGATCTTGTTATGGTTTCCAAGCTTGGCTCTTATCACAGGAGGGTGTTCAGTTAAAAAACAGTAATGTGAAAATACACAAATAAATAGGAATCTGTAGATAATTTCTAAGGGCATGTTCATAACACTGTGTAAAAATATTGTTATAACACAGATAATATCACTTCTCTTATATTTGGGTAAACCAAGAAGTCACCTATATTTATAAAGTTGATTAATGATTTTATTTGAATTTGTAAATGCGCATACTTGCTTTTTACATAGCATTTATATACATTTTATACCAAAAGTCTTTCCCATCTACATTAATTCCTTTGGGTGCCATGGGTTACGGCAGGCCTAAAGTGGTGGAAAAAATGGCATATTCTGCATTTATCTGATTTTAAAGAAATATTACAGCTTTATACATACAATGATTAGCTCCTTGTCTGGGAATGCAGTGCATAGCATTACTTCTCTCATAAATACTACAAACACATCTTTATAAATTCACTGTGTATTTCTCACCAAAATATATTTATAAATATATATATTTGTGTAACAATTTTACACATTTTTATAAATATATCCTTTAGCCACCTAATTAATAAATTACATGAACTCACAAAATCTTCCATTAATATAATAACAGCATAAAGGATCAGGGTTTGCCTTTTATTGTATATATTATATGTCTGTCTTTACAGAATGATGTGGCACTATATGAAGTGATTAATTTTGAATAAGAGGGCACATCTTGTGCTCTGTTTTTAGAGAACAAGAGAAAATGCAATGGCACCTGATCTCTACTTTGATGAAAGATAGACTGAGGTGTACAGAGAACAGAAGCACAAAGAGGGCTGTGGGGTGACAGAGAAGGGCAAAGTAAAGAAAGGGATAAGAATGCACAGAAAAGAGTGAACAGAAACAATGTAAGAGATCTGACAGCAAAGTCAAATACAGTATGGATTTGGATAGCCATTTGTTGATGAATAAAAGGCAAAACTATCATCAGATGTCTTAGTTTTTTTTTATTTCCTCCATGCCTATATCCCCTATATTACTGCTTTAGAAAATGTTCCTATTGAACAATATTGATAATATTCTTGGCTTCTGTATCTTTTTATGTCATTGATAAACTATCTTCTAGGCAACTTTCCAGCTGCTATCTTGGCTGGTTCACATTTTTATTGCACAGTTCTCTAAATAATTGCTATTGTTCAATTATCCCTTTAATGTAGCATAGTTCCATTTATTTTCTAAGATGGACACAAATCTAGGTTTCCATAAATAAATGTTAAATCATGACTATTGCATTTGTAAGCCTTCGATGAGATCTGGCCTCTGTAGATCCCAGGCCTTGTAACAAATACTCTCTAAATCCCTGTGTCCCTCTCCTTATATGCATACTTTTTCACTGTATAATCTCTTCTCTTATACATGTCTCATAGCTGTCCAAAACTTGAAAGTGGAAAATCATTCCTGGAACTCTTTTCTATCCTTGACAAAATGTCTTACATTACTTAAATTCAAATAATCCCTTAAATCCACCTTTTCTTTATAGCCTTTACCCTCAACACCAGTTCCACCATCTTCTAACTCACCACAGGATAGTATGTCTTGCATTCCATTATACATCTGTGGAACATTGCCAATAACTCAATGCCTCAAATGTCAATGGTCCCCTAATCCTTTATAGTGTAAGCTCTCACAAGCAGGGTCCCCTATCCCCAGCTCTGGGATAACATGTCCAGCATTCTCTGCCAAGACCTCACATTTAATATGCCAGTGATGCACCTAATCCCTGTAAGCAGGAACCTGCAATTTCTTGTCCTGGTTTATTTATTTTTCCAATATTGTGTGTTCTTTCCACTGTATTGTACAATTCTCTGGGAAATGGTAATAAGCTTGACATCCTAGCACTACCTTTTAGTATAATGTACTTTTATGCACTATATAAGGTTAACATTATGTACATAAAATGGGTACATGACTGAGATAAAGGTAAACTTAAACAGCCACATGGAAATAGTGCACAATATCATCTGTATATTGTGATGATGGGCTTAAGTCAGAGTAAGCATTACAAGAAGAAAGTGAATACTTCAGGAAAAGAAGGAATCCATATTTCACAATCAGATAAATACTCCTATTCATCAGCACAGAATGCACATCTTTTCTGGCTATAATGGACTTTGCCCTATTCTTTGAGGCAATCAAAGTACTGCTAGGCACACTTAAATCATGCAAAAACAGGCAAGTTATGATAAATCTAAGCCCACAATTTTAACTCTTCTAACACCCTTTATAATATATATTTTATTCTTAGAAGGGATGTTGTGTCACCTTCTTGGTTATATTATTTGGACAAAGTTATATATATGGAATGATAATGATGTAATGATATCTCCCTTTCAGGGTAAGAGAAACTAAAGTTGCAAACTATATTTAGTTTATAGATGCAATTTATTCAATCAGGGATATGTTGGAAACCACATTTAATTGATCAAGTAATGGTCAAACCAGCCTTTACCCATGGTTATCTTTGGGGAGTACTATGTCTTTTGCCCTCACCCATTTGGCGGCACCATGTGGGTTTAAACTTTGGTATTTATACTGATACAGACACTTGCACCTCTATGGCTGACTTTGCATAATATTGTTTAATGATGGTGGATTCAGAACAATGGGACTCAAGCATTAAATAAACCCAATAGGATTGTTCTGCCTCTAGTAAGGACTAATTATATCTTAGTTGGGATCAAGTACAATATATAGTTGTATTATATTACAGAGAAAAAGGAAATCATTTAAAAATGTTGAATTATTTAATTATGGTAGATGTACTTCCTGTAATTAAGAATTTTCCAGATAATGGATTTTCTAGATAAGGGATCCCCTACCTGTACTCCTTTTAGGCACTTAAAGTGGCCAAGAATGGTTATCCTTAATATCTATTATTCTCTTTGTATGCATGCAATTGTGTCAGTATAATCAGGGTGGGTTATTGCTACTAACAAATGTATGCCCTCTGCAAATAACTATTCTGTGTTCATGTTTAGCAGATATTCTACTGTGATAGAGTTTACTTATATATTTCAAGAAGGTCAGCATATTGCTTTTTATGAATACCCTTGGAAATGTAAAATTACAAATGAATTGAAAAAAGTATGTTAAGGTTAAAAGATCTAAAAACGTACTATAAAAGGTAGAAACATGGTTAAATACATGCATTTACAGCCTTTGTGACTTGACCAGTGATTCACTCAACACATTAGTGAAACATTAAAGGATGTAGAATAAGGTTTATTTATGTAGTAGAAAAAAAATATTTTCTTTATATTAGAGGCATGGCTTGCATACTTGTATACACGGCATTCAACTGCTTATGTGCCATGAACAGTGACATCATTTTACCAATAGTGATTGTCTTCCTACTCCTTTAATGGTAACGCAGTTCATTCAAGAGTCCGTTTGATTGATTGTTTGTGGCTTTGTTCTTTATGCGTTCAGACACGGTATGACCAAATGCAACAAAACTTTTTATGGACCTTCTTCTCATCTGGGAGACAGGCCCAGTATTTCAGAACTAAACATCTTTATTCTCTTAATAATAGTTCAGACTGAAATGTTTGTTTAATGACCCTAAATGTAACTTGACAACGTAATGGAGCATTATTCATGAATATGCAAGGACAAATCCAGTGAAAATGTATAAAGCAAAGCAAAACAGACTAATGTATGCCCTTTGGTACCACTTGCTGCACCTTTTGCGATTGTGGAGATATGTTGTATTTATTGCTATTCCTTATGCTGAAATTAACGCAAAAAAGTAAACAAGTCTAGCAATTAAATGCATGTAAACATACTTACTAATCTAATCCATCTTGACAGTGTTCACCAAATAATTTAGACCTTTCCTGTGTTTTCCTGCAGTGATTAGGGATGTAGCGAACCTAAAAAAAAAAGTTTGCGAACATGTTCGGGAACTTACGCCAAAACCCGCGAATATTCGCAAACTTTGCGAACCCCATAGACTTCAATGGGAAGGTGAACTTTAAAAACTAGAAAAGCCATTTCTGGCCAGAAAACTGATTTTAAAGTTGTTTAAAGGGTGCCACGACCTGGACAGGGGCATGCAGGAGGGGGATCAAGGGCAAAAACTTCTCTGAAAAATACTTTCTTGGCACAGAGTTGCGCAAAAAACGCAAGCTATTAAAGCGAAAATACGCGGCTTTTTTGGTATGTCGCGCTAAACACCATGAAAACGGGATTTGCGGGAAAACGCCATGTGTGACTTGTGCGGTGTATTGTACAATACTTTTGCGACGATAAAAAACGCGGCGGAAAACGCGGCGCGAACCCAAACTGCAAACATACGCTGAAAGTTCGCGAACATACGCGTTCGCGAACACCCGATGTTCACGCAAATTTGTTCGCCGGCGAACAGTTCGCTACATCTCTAGCAGTGATAACATTCAGGCTACAAAGTACAATTGCGTTTTTGATAATTTGCAACCAAATTTGCAAAGTGTGTGGATAATTTGTGAATGAATTGCCTTGACTAAAATTGTCAAGAGCTACACAATACCATATCAAAGTTCAGGCGGATCAGTAAGTTTATATGTAAGGTAGACGCAGTAATTCACCACAAATCCATGCCTGGCAAATTATTTCACCCATCACTAGTGCATTTTTTTCATTTAATCAACTGCAGAGGAGGTTTCTATTCACCTGCATGCACATTCCTACAATAACAGTGGTGAGTGTGTAAATCAAGAACATTTTCAGGACATTATTACTCTAGTTTATTTTAGGTCTCCTATTTTGTTCTCATTGATGAGTTTTACTGTGGGTTTTCATTACCTGTATATTTATTTTAGCTTTTGAATTAATTATCCTTTATATGATTGTGTTTGGATCTGTTCATGCATATCGTAATGAAGGTTCCAGGTTTCTCAATTTTTTTGTCAATTTCCAGCAACTGATTCATTTATATTGCTGAGGTTGACAGTCTATGTCAAAATACCTGAAGAAGAATGACATAGACCTAAATGGCAATAAGGGAAAGTGGAAGACGTTATATAAAGGCACTTAGCAATCAGCTATTTGTGTTAAATTAACCACCAGTGATTATTATACTTCATTAATTTGTTTTTTTATCACATGGTAAAGCAGTTATCACTTGTTGTTCTTGGGTACTCAATTCATCGAGTTAGATTTTGTGGCACATTGTGCATATAAGGGTGGTAGGATCTGTTCTGATAGTATTTCATTTCTGTGCTTTGCATGTTTTATGGGTTACAGGTTTTTTGGGTAATATATAAGTGGTAGGGCCATATTGTCCCATTAAAATGAACACTATGAAATAATGTTATTCCTAAATAAATTGTGAATATGTTCCTGCACAGCAGATTAAGTTAAAATATTAAAGAACTAGTTCACTTTAAGAATAACTTTTAGTATGGTGTAGACTATACTGTACTATTGGAAGACAACTTTGCATTAGTTTTTACTGGTCTCTAGTACTTGATTACCCTAGTAATCATTGAGCACAGGTATGGGATCTGTTATCCGGAAACCCTCTATCAAGAAAGTTCTGAATTATGGGAAAGCCCATCTCCCAATAAACTCCATTGTAATCAAATAATTCACATTTTAAAAATGATTTCCTTTCTCTCTGTAATAATAAAACAGTACCTTGTACTTGATCCCAACTAAGATATAATAAATCCTTATTGGCGCCAAAACCATCCTATTGAGTTTGTTTAATGTTTAAATGAATTTTCAATAGACTTAAGGTACAAAAATACAAATCAAGGAAAGACCCATCATCCGGAAAAGCCCTGGTCCTAAGCTTATTTACATCTGCAGTTGCAGTGAGCAAAGTGCCATTTTGAGCGTAAGAATTCCAGTGTTGCAAGGGGGCATCACGTTTGATAAAGCTGTGCTGCACCTGACACAACTGCATCAGAATTGCCAAAATTGATGCAGTTGTGTGCCCATAGGGCCAGATTAAATTCAATGACAAAAAATCACGGGAAAAAACGTTTTTCTCATAGACTTTAATAGAGTTTTCACGTGATAAACAGTGAGATAAGTTTTTCTGAATGAAATTGCATCTTGAATTGAATCTCATCCATAAGTTTTTACGTGATAAATCTTTTTGTCTTTAAATTGAATCTGGCCCATTGTTTCACAAATCGGACACAATTAAAAGGAAGTGTACCTGGTATCATTTTCGGGTTTGGGCATATGAGGGACATCTGCACTCAATACTTTAGTTGCAAGTGCGCTGCGACTATTGACGTTGGGTACAAAGGGAGCTCTAGAGATACCTCCTGCCCGCGAGGTGGCAGTAGATTAAAGGTGGCCACACACGTGGCAATCTGACGATCTTTTGGTCGCACGAAAGATCGTCACATCCGCCACTAACCTTCAGGGCTGAAACAGGCAGATAAGGAGGTAGAAACAATAGGATTTCTACCTCCTTCTGCCGATTCAGCCCTGACGGCAGATTTTGGTCAGGCGCCTTCTATGGCGCCTGATCAAAATCTTTTAACTGGCCCGATCGGCGAGTCGACCGATATCAGCAGCTTCCTGCAATATCTTTTGACTCACCGACTTGCCATACCTCGTTTCGTACGATATTATCGGTGCGTGTATGGCCAGCTTTAGGGTTAATAGATGCAATAGTGCTTGATTTAAAATGGAAGGCAAGAAGGAATGATCACAACTATAGGTAAGCGCAAGGAGAGCAATTTGACACAAGTACTTTTTAACTTCAATACTTTACTACACTACACAACTCACTACCGGGAGAAACGCAGGCGCACAACTGCTCTTGCAGCATTAAATGACCCCTTACATGTCTGTGTGGGATATGAATTGTACAATAAGATCATTTTGTGTAATTAATATCTGTTTTAGCTTTAACAATGGTTTGCAGGAGCTTTGGAACCTTTTTATCTTCTTTACAGATGTACATGATGCAGATTTGGTCTTTTAAATTTAATGGCCAAAAGGAATTGGTTTGTAAAAGTTCGAACATTTAAGAACAGGTATCTTTTAGACCTTCCATTATTGTTAAATTGCATACAAACAACACCTACATAGCCATATATGAAATGAAAGAGTCACACAGCAGGGTTTTCTTTTGAAAGAGCCCCATAATCTGTACAATTAGCATTCAAATAATAGGTGATTTGTTCTGTAATCATAGGGCACATGCAGAATTCAATCTAATATATGGATAATTAGCTATTGCAATATGCTTTAGTTACATTTTATACTAACAATTTGAACTCATTGCAAAATGAATCCCATAGCACAATATAACATTTAGTCAGAGGACGAAGGCTTTTATTTCAAGTTGCGATGACACCGATTTTTGTGCTAATACACTAATTGGTAATTAGGCTGTCGGTCACTTTGATATGTATTTCACATATAGTCACAATGTTCATTTAAGGATCATTTGACAATATTTTTCTACCAAATGAATTTATTTAAATGAAAAATGGTAAGGTAATGCAATCATCTTTGGTTAAAAGTGATGGCTGAATTGAAACATTTTTGAATCAGGTCACTGGTACTCATGATTAGAACATTGTTAATCAAGTTCACGAGATTGCTATCAAAAGCTTTATCTTCTCCATTCAAGCTGGTGAGAGGATCATGAATATTAAAGAGGTTCAAACAGATCTGAACACAAAATATATTGCAGAGCAATGGAAATGAAAAGGCAAGAAGAACTGTGACTGTTTGCTCTTCAGTGTCCTCTAAATGCAAAATGCAAGCGGGTAGGTCTCTGTTAAATGTATGTGTATATTTGTTAAAGTGCTTATAAACATACTGTATATATAATAAAACTAATACAGGTATGAGATTCTTTATCTGGAAACTTTGTATCTAAAAAAAATGAAGGCCATCTCCCACAGACTCCATTTTAAGCAAATAATTCTTAATTTTAATCAAAAAATTCAGATTTTTAAAAATGATTTCCTTTTCCTCTGTAATAATAAAACAGTACCTTGTACTTGATCCCAACTATGATATAATGAATCCGTATTGGAGGAAAAACAATCTATTTGGGTTTAATTAATGTTTAAATTATTTTTTTAGTAGACTAAAATCTAAAATACAGAAAGATCCCTTTTCTGAAAAACCCCAGGTCCCGAGCATTCTGGATAACAGGTCCCATACCTGTACCATGTACTTGTCCTAACTAAGCAGCATGCATCCATATTGGTGGCAAAACAATCCTATTGGGTTTATTTAACGTTCAGGGTCGGACTGGGGGGTGCAGGGCCAACCGGGGCCCCCACCTGACATCCTACCCGAGCACGTATGAATTGAACGCGTCAGGGGAGGAACAGTCAGAAGGGGGAGCGCCGGCAAAGGTCGGACTGGGCCTCTGGGGCCCACTAGGGCTGGGGCCCACCGAGATTTTTCCCAGTGTCCCGGCAGCCCAGTCCGACCCTGTTAACGTTTGAAGGTTTTTAGTAGCCGTTAGGTATGGAGATCTAAACAACTTATCCAGAAAACCCCAGGTCCCATGCATTCTGGATAATGGATCCCATACCTGTATTACTATTTAAATGGGTTATATAATGTTTAATAAAGTCGATCTTAGCTAAAGAAAAAAAAAAAAAGGACCCCAGCTTAATTGTGGCCACAATGGACCATAAGCCCTCCATTTGACAGTACAAAAGCTAGCAGAATAACATCTGCCTTGCCCATCTTCCTCCATTTCAGTAACTTCTGTGCCATCAAGACAGTTTGTGTGACATTTTTTACACAACTTTTTTTACTCACTCCAAATGCATTAAAGAAGAAGGAAAGGTAAAAACTCAGTAAGCTTTATCAGAAAGGTCTATGTAAATACAGCCATAAGCACTCACAGAAACGCTGTACTGAGTTCTCTGTAAAAAGATTAGTTGCGTCTGTTTTCCTGTGCCACAGACACGCAGCTTTCTGCTCTTTCCTCTCTGCTGCTCCCCCTCCCTCAAGAATGCTAAGAACTCACTCCCCCCCTTAGGAATGTGGATCTGAGCCAATCAGCAGGAAGCTGAAACATAGGGGCACATTTACTAATCCACGAATGTCCGAAAAGCGCCCAAATGCGTTTTTTTCGTAATGATCGGTACTTTGCGATTTTTTCGCGAATTGTTGCTCAGTGTTTTTTCTTCCTGTTTGGCTTCTGATCATCTGAGCAGGAGAAATATGGGGAGGCTTAAGGGCACTATTGAGAGAACTGAAGGTATGCCTGCAGCTTGACATTAACTCTTTATTAGCCTTTCCTTCTCCTTTAAAGTCAATGGCCATTTTTTCTTGCTGCAACTTTTTTGTCTCAGCTACATTTTTGTCTTAGGGATTTTTTTTGTCTCGCCAACATTTTTGATTTGGCGATTTTTTGTTTGTGTGATTTTCTTTTAGCCGAATTTGCGGCAAAAAAAATATATGCAGATTGTTAAATATGGAATTTTGCTGTGAATCCATGCCTGGCAAAAAATTTGCTCATCAATACTGCAGAGAGTTTAGAAGGCGCTGGGAAATGAACACTGCCTATAGAATTGACTTTTATTTTGGGGAGGAGCACATACAGTAGCTTGAAAATCACAAAAGTGAAATAGATAGTGGTCATTATGTCCCTGGAATTATGTCCCTGGAATTTTAATTTAGTCTTATGTCAATTTTTATTTGAGATGAAGTCATTTTTATTTATTATTAACAATATGGAATAAAAATTAAGCTTTATACCCTACATAACTGCCACAAGGAAAACATTATTATAAGGAAGCACTTCCAGATTTTCCAGCTCTGATCATAAAAGTCTCTTTTTTCTCATATATTTGATATAACTTGTCACTGCACTCCCTTCTCACTGGTAGCTAAATAAGATGGATTCATACCCATTTATTGACCAAATATTGAGGAAAAAAAACTAAAATACATTACAGTTGCCTGTGTCTGTTTTGTACATTCCCACTCTGTACAGGAAATATAAACTGCTTCAAAAGCTGTGTACATTGTGTATTTGTTGTGCAGTGAAAAGTTCTGTACATTTGTTATTGAGTTTATATGCTGCAGGAAAGGGTCAACTTTAACCTCTTCAGCACCAACTTTTTATTTGTAAATCCCCCCCAGTAGTGGTTAACACATATGCTTGTTCTTTATTAGCATTTGTCAGTACCTGTAGAATCTGAATTTATATCTAAACAAAAGCACTTCCAAAAATAATTTTCTCTTTCCATTTTGATGAATTCATTTGTCGAAGGCAAGGTTTTTTTTTACCTATCACGGCAGAGCACTCACCCAACAAATTACAGCAGAAATGAAATCAAACCAATTATTTTCCTAAGCACTTTGTTAGTGATTTAGAGTTGCTGGACTGTAAAGGATTTCTTGTCAGCTTTGGCAGACCCATAAAAGTAATAGCTTTTAGGTACAAAAGTAAAGACCTAATAAGTCTTAATGTGACAAAATGAAACAAGTGCACCATGCAAGAGAGTGGAATTCTCATAGAAAAGTAATATAGTATTAGTCAGTTCCCCCTTTTATGAGTGTCAGTTCAGTATAGAGGAAAGTACAATTCTTATTTCCAGAGAGAAAATCTGACTTTTCTTTTTCAAAAACAGATGCTGTTTATTATAAAAAGTTTATCTTAAGAAAACGAAAGATATAATATAACTAATTGTCTTTACTTATTATGAATTGAAGATGGATATATTTAATTTAAGGCCCAAAACATTAACTTTTGAGTTTATGATTATAAGATGACACTATATATATATACAGTGTACGGTATATAGTAACACTGGAAAAATATGCCTTGTCTAAAAACCTTTTGGAAATACTTTTTGGTGCTGGAACAAGAGTCCAAGTGAGCAAAGTGCAATTTTGAGCACAGTTTTTTTCCCAAACTTCTGGCATCATTGCAGTTCCAAAGTGGCACTGCTTTTGATACAGTTGCACTGTACCTAATGTATTTGCATCCAATTCGCCCAAAATGATGCAACTGCATGTGCGCTTTGTTGCAAATTGGGCACAGTTGCCCCAAATATTTTGGCATCATTTCTAGTGTTGGGTGTGCAAGTATGTGCACTGTTCTTTCAATGCAACTGAACTGCAGAGATTGACACAAGGTGCTGAGGGAACCTTGAAGCTACCACCTGGCCTGGGGGTGACAGTAGCACCAGGGTTTCCCTGCATCAATAGCTGCAGCAGTTCTAAATCTGGAATATGGTACAGACTGCAGGAAGGACTGAGCAGCGGCAAGCACAACTATACATATTAGCGGCAAGCACAACTAATGCCATATTAACACAAGTGCCTTTAATGAAAGGTTTTTGTTTTTTTGCACAACTGGCTGCAGGAAAAGTGCAGGAACTGCAACTGCACTTGGGGATGTACATGAGCCCTTTGTTCTCTTGCTGTAGCCATTCATTCCATTATTTGTCATTTTTTAGGGTTTTTCGGTGCATGGCCTTATTCCATATTTTAGGCTTTGTTTGCTATTGTTCCTTTGAATATAGAGCTTGAGTACTATTTGTAGTTTTGCTATATTAATTAAAGATCTTAATATTGTATGTCTGAAAAGTGTATTCCCTATATTTTACTGTTAGTTGCTCCCTGGCATACCCTCTATCTTAAAACTAACTTTCCCTCTTCTTTCTCTTATCTGATACTTTTACACAAGCTGATTATCTCTGTCTTCATATCCATCTTTTTATCAATGGATAAAGAAACCAGTATAGGTTAGAAATCGTATGCTCCAGAACACCTCCCTTGTTTTAATGTTTCTATTTTTCTTGCTTCTTGTCATTCTCTGATTTGCTGCCCTTAAATCATATGACTCTCATGTTCAGTTTAATCAATCCTCTATATGACGGTTTGTTTCTCACTAAAATTTTGTACATTCAACACCTGAAATCATATTCTATTTTCTATTCTGGGAATCATTTCAAATTGTAGGACAGGTGCCTCATATACAATACTTACATAAAACACAAGCATGTTTTTTTTGGGCAAGCATCTTGTGTAAGTGCTGGTGCTGATGGTTTCATATGATTCCCATAGGAATAAATGGAAGGCTATTTTGGGTGTTTTATTTTGACAGTCTTAGCTCAAGGTATATAGAGTGAATTCTTCATGTCAAAAAAGCATGAAATTGGCATCAATATCCTCCCATTACTGCGTTTCATAGTCCAGTGTGGGTTATTCTTGTGTGATTTGCCATTTAAATAACTTGAAAATCTCCTGTACCCAAAACCTGTTAATGTGCCATTGTCCTTATACTTCTTTAATCTACTTCTTTATTCCCTGTTTTACATACGTCTTCCTTCTCCTTATCTTTATGTAAATATAATTCATTTTAACCCCTTTTTTTACTTCTTTTACTCTTCATCTATCTATCTATCTATTTCTCCATCATCTATTTATGCATCTATCTGTCATCTGTCCAGCTCTCGCTCTATCTTTCTCTCTATCTATTTCATCAACTTTCCATAACTCCTTTACTCAATTTTGTGTCCTCTAATTCCTCCTTGTGTCTTTTCTCACTGTCTAATGAATAGTCTTATTGAATGTGTAATGTTTCTATTGTAGTCGCTAAATTAACCGTTTTCTTCCACATGCTATCTTTAAATGCACACAAGGTTCCTTGCTTGGGTCTAAAAATGGTTATTAACCTTCAATGCACTTAGGTTCTATTGTTATCTATAAAAATGTCATGTGTGAACTACCTCTTATTAACCAAACCCTCAATATTCTAATAGATATAATGGATAAGCACTTACATTTTAAGAAAAGAGGTATATAAACAAGCCCTTTTACACCATTTGGACTGCAATGCTATGTGCCTTATACCATTATACTAAAAGGCAAACAATGCAAACCCTTGTTAACATTTGTTCAAGGAAACCTATAGTAAAAAAAATGTTTCCCCCATTCAAGATTCGGGTTTATAGAGCCACATTCCAGTTGGGGTAAACAATAGTTTTCTTTTTTAAAAAATGCCACCCACACACACGCACATAATAAGTTAAACCTGGTACACTATGGGGCAGATTTATGAAAATGTAAGTTTAGAGCTTAATACAAAAAAAACTCACCCACGTTCTATTCATTCCTATGGGATTTTTAGAAGTGTATTTATCAATGGGTGAAAGTTAGAACTCACCATTTGATAAACATGCGTCTATAGGAATGAACCGAACGTGGGTGAGTTTTTTTGTATTAAGCACTAAACTCACATTTTCATAAATCTGCCCCTATGTTTTGTATTTGGGGTGGAAAATTTAAAAAAAAAAACTATTAGCCTGCAAATACGGAGGGGACATAAATATTTTTGATGATAGTGCCATTTAAACTGTATTCGAGAAATAAAAAAAGCTTATATTAACTTCCCAATCTATCTATACATTTAAAACAATTTATTCACAGAAAAAGTCATTGTGGAAAAAAGTCACTACAACTTGGACTACTACAGTCACTACGCCCATGGACTCCAATATATTTTGAGTTGAAAAAAAGTTCAAAAAATGCTCATTGACTTCAATGCGTTTCATGAATTTTTGCAATTCCAATGATTTTTCAGAGAAACAAAATGGGGCAGATTTACTCATCACTGTATATATATATAGACACACATATAACTCAGTTAAAAAGAAACAACTGGGTTAGAACATGCAAGAGGTTTTTACTTCTCTAGTGTCTTGTGCATCTGTCTCCATATTCTAGTTTGCCACACAGTAAGACAGTCAAAAACATAGCAAGAAAGCAGCTATCAAAACAAGACCCTCAAACCAAAAATCTTTCCACAGGCAGGGGGGCCTTTGATGGCTTGGTAAGTTGCATTATAGACACATTTCCAGTCAGTATTGTGCTTATATAGAGGATAATTTATGACGTCCCCTCTGCCAGTCTGTCTGATTGATTGGTGCATCTATTAAGTAGAGAATTCATTGGAATAAATACACATCACCCATCACACACTGCAAATTCTCTACTCTTGCTCTGGTGCTCACAATACCATGAAGCTTCTCTTTGCCTGTGTAAAGATATCTGAACTGTATGAGGCTGGGGCTATAACTGCATTTATTGCTGAGTATGGGGTAGGACAAACTTGTTTTGGGGGAGACCTCCTCTTCAGGGGACCTCCAACTATTTACCACAGTGAGGAGGATTTAAGGTCATAGATATGGGAATATGTTTCATTAACATAACCACCATGAGATATGATCATTTGTAAGAAAGATAATCTGTGAAGTTAGGATGTCTAAATACTGGAAAGATCACATTACTGCACATTACTGCTCTAATATATGTTAGTACAGAAATAAAATAACTAAAACAATTGAATAAATTATGAAGATAACTAACATTTTATATCTATACTATATCATTAAGTCGAGTTACTCAAGATCCTAAATAGTGAAATTATATTTTTCTAAATCATGGTTTATGAACATATTTAACATAATAATTTTTATATACCTTTTCCATTCTTTAACCTGCTCTCTACCCCTCCCAACCCCCACACAGGGCCGCTTTAAGGAACCAGTGGGCCCTGGGCAAAACTTAATTGGTACAAGGTACTGTTTAATTATTACAGAGAAATAGGAAATAATTAAAAAAAATGTTTAAATACTCAAAAGCAGTCTTTTTCTGAACTAAACATATTTGGAAATAATCAAAATTTGGGGCTAAAGACACAAATATGCTGAAAAAAGTAGGAAGAGTAATACAATCCAACTTGTGATAAGTTATTAGTCACTTATGTCCCCTTCAAGCTATGTCCAGAGCCTGTGGAGTAAAGGCCTCAGTGGGGAATAAGTGGTAAGGGTAGGTGACCTCATAGGATAAGCGAGGGTCTAGAATATCTATCCCAAGATGAAATGCTCCTGGAGCACAGGTTAGTCAGGAATCAGACTAAGTAGGTTATTGCCCTGTAGGAAATAATAGGCACAACATTTTCATCGCCCAAAAAACACTTTTTGCCTTCTAAGTAAAAACACACTTGGCACAAGAGTCAGGAGTATAAGCTGTGTTCTGCTGGAGTATAGCATAAACTGCATGTGAGGGCAAGGCAGCATTACAGCATTCCTGAGTCCTAATGGTTTTGTCAAAATGACTCCCAGAAGCAAACGTTTTTTTCTTAGGTCAAAGAAAGTAGAACGGATATAGAATGGGATGTATAGAGTTCTTATTGCACATTTCAAGAGATTCATTTAATGGGACAAAAATAAATAAAAATAAATATATTTAAATATCCATTTATTACTAACAACACACTTTGCCTCTGTCTTTTAATTAAACATTTTAGGGGAAATAAGTTGTAATGAATTGTAAAAAACTGCAAGTAAAAAAAAATTGCATTTCGCAAAGTAATATATGTTAGACAGTAAGGGGCGTATTTATTATGCTGTGTAAAACTAATTAGCCGAAAAAACGGAGTAAAAAGCTGTGTAAAATAAATGGAAAAGATCACTATCTAAACGCCGGATATTACGCCGGATATTACGCCGGATATTACGCCGTTATTTTCCATAAGTTCCGGTGGAAGAAAAAACACGTAAAACAATTACGCCGATTTTACGCCGTTTTTACGCCATTTTTACACGGCGAAGCGATGTATGGCGAATTTTCTCGCCCCTTTTTTACACAGCATAATAAATATGCCCCTTATTGTGAATTTTAATTACACATAACATACTTTTAAGGGATTTTTGAAGGTGGCGAAATCCTTTGGAGAAAAAATAACTTATTCAGTAAGAAGTTTTATTACATACACTGTGCACTGGCGCAAACAATAACATTTGAATTAAACTGGAACTAATGAATATTATTAGTGATGGGCAAAATACTTCTTCAGGCATGGATTTACGGCGAATTTTCGAGTTTTGCCATTTGAGTTGCCTGTTGAAAAAAAAGTTGTGCGCTGCATTTTTTTGACGCACGCATCAAAAAATTGCTGTGCGCATAAAAAAATGACACGAGTGACAATTTATTTTGATGCTGCAACATTTTCGCTGTTTTGCAAATTTTTTCAAGACAGATTTGCTCATCACTATCGCTATAACTATGATATTATTATCTGCTGATATTTAGTGCCATGCATGCTAGAGCCCTGAATGTTACTGAATGAGTCCTTTCCTGATTCTGTTAGCTTAGTCACAGCAACCAAGTGATATGGATTCACTCTCCTAGAAAACCTTGCATTAAAACATAACAATGAACAAAACCTACTTAACAACTCACACACATCTGCGAGGTCCTTTGTAGTCATTAGCGGTTGCACTAGTATTGCTGATGTAATTAAACTTTTGTATGATTTTAATGCACCTTTCCCAGTGTCACTAAGGAAATTTAATCGATGGAGCTAATATGTCAATTCTTTTACAACAATGATCCCTGCAGTGATGCTGAAAGGGTTTGGAGCATGAATAATGCCCTAGAGTCTGGTCTCTGAGAGCATTATCTAAAGGTGCAATTAATTGTTCCTATTTCAGCTTTCTTACATAACTGCCTTACAACAGTAACAATATGTACATACTAAAATGCCAAAAGTACTAACATATGGATAGATAGATACTCTTGTATCATGAAAAGAAGGAAATAAATATTTAATCATCAATGTATTGTTGTAATTGTCTAAACAATAAATAATTAATAAAATAATAAAAAATAATCAATGTTTTAGCATCCAGTGAGATCTTATTAAAAAAAAAACAAAACCTGTGCTCCCCAGAATTAGGAACCGCCACACTATAATAGGTGATCAATAACCATGGCAACATGGCATGTGTTGTTCCATAATAACCATCAGTGATAAGCAGGCTTCAAAATTTAAAGCAAAGAAGAAAAATGTCAGCCCTGGAAGTACTTTTGGGCCACTGGGTATAGATAGATAAAAAAAAAGTCCAAATAAGTGACTGATACAGATAAATGGCACAACATTCTATATCCATTCAAGGCTAAAGTTGGTGCAGTGCCTTTTCTATTGGCATATACTATAGGAGAGATTGAACAGGGGGGTGATGAGATTTGAAACAAAGGGTGTCACTTTACATTGCTAAATGTCAAACTAAGGGGCAAATTTACTGATGATCACGGTCGCAAATCTTTTACCCCTTTAAAAAACCCCTTAAACCCCCCCCTTTGTAAATTTGCCACTTATTTTACACAGCTTTTACAATTTTTTTTTCATCATTTAATCGTTTTACTTGTTTTATGATATATAGAACCCCATGTATCTACCAAAAGTGCTGCTTGACTGACAATAAACTCTCAAGATAGTAGCAAATCTGATTTATTTCTATTTGGGGAACACATCCATTTTGTAGAACCACTTGGGCAGTTTTAGAAATATTTTACCCCCATCTGGCCCTCTACACATAGGAGGCAAGTTGTATATGGTTTATAGTCTTATCCCTGGACTGAGAACTGTGCCTAGAATTGGGTCAATAGGCAGCGGACTATTCTGGAATATTTTCTTCAGGCAGTTTGAGGAGACACTGGAACAGTAAATATTACAGTATGTACAGTATCTGCATTGAAAGTAATTAAATGTGCAGCGATGAGGGAATCTGGCCTTTTCCTTCACTGAACAATTTATGAAATGTTGCCAAAATGCATTGGAGTCAATGGCAAAGCAATCCCTCTGATGTGTTCTCTGGTAAACTGTACAAGGTGATAAAGTATTATCATTTCTAGGGAGAACATAAAATGTGAATATTAAAAGCCATTTACAAGCATAATTTGCAAAATGCAATTTTTAATGCAAATCACCATATTTTTCCCATAATACAGGGTTCACCATGTTTGCAGCCCACTCCTTTGCATGAATCAGAATCAGTCTGAGGTCAGCATTTTTATCATTGCTTTTACTTAATTTCCAGCATTTGACATTGAAAAACTGTTACCCTCATATGTAATAAAATGCACTAAGTTTACCCAGGCAGTAGCAGTAAACCATAGCAACCAATAAGATGTTTGCTTTTAAACAGGTGGCTGATAAATTCTACCTGCTGATTGGTTGCTATGGGTCGCTGTGGGACGCAGTGTCTTTTATTGCATAACCCCATTAGTGCCATAAAACTTCCTTGGGGGCAAGTTTTTTTCTGCAATTGGAGAAAATAGCAAAACATTTTTTTTTCATTTTCAAATACATTTTCATGTTTCAACAATTAAAATAATCACCTAAAACCTTTCAAGTTTTTATAGAATTCAATGGGAAGTATATTTTTTTAACATACTATATTATTTTTGAGTTTTTATCAAACGGCTAAATGTGCAAAAATGAATGGAAAAGTGGAATTTTCATTTCAATCAAGTTTTTTTCTGCAACTTAATGCACGTTTTCATATTGGTGGTTAATTATAAATGTGTTAGTGAATGCCAACAAAACTCACTCAAGTTCAATCAAAATTTTTTTTTTTTGTCTATTCAAGTGAAAAACAAATGGCTTAAGGAGGCTAAAAAAAGGGTTAATCACTTGTATATATATTTTATATTGAGGATTTAACAATTATTCGATGGTGGTACAGACCCATACATGTGCTCAATGGTCTGCAGTGCAAGTAGCTGCTAAACTAGTCTCACTAACCAATCACAGGATAGACAAATATGCAGATACGCTGATATGGGACAAATCAGCAGAATAATCAGCTTGTGATATTTATTGGAAACATAATAATCTCAGTTTTTGGAAGGTTTGAAATTATGAATAAATGGTGCAATACATCAAAATGGTCAATCTATTACCAGGTTCAACCAATACATTGATTTAAAGACTGAATTAATCTGTAGGCACGATTTCCTTTACTTTTTTTTTTATTAAATGTAAGACAATGACAGGTTACTAACTCTGAATCAGAATACTCTCTAGGGGAGCTTTCCTTTGGAACCAGATAATTAACCAAAGGTAAGATAATTCCTCTTCAGTAAATATAAAGCTGTGAGTATATTTTCATAAAATGCAATCATTTCCCAAGAACGAATTGTGCATTATTTTTTTTCAGACTGAAATTGATGTTACCTGCCCCCCCCCCCCCCCCCCCCAGTAGCTGTTATCATGTAATTTTAGCTCTTGACATTTTTCTTTAAGAGCTTGCCCACTTTCCATGTTTCTTACATCTGCTCAGGATTATTACTTGGCTACTGAATTTAGTAACCTCTTTAAAAAGTTGGTCTCCTCCACCCCCTGTAGATTTCTAAAGCAAAGAAATGTTTGTGTGAAGGGGCATCACTCACATGAAGAGACATTGTGTCAGCAGAGACTGAAGTCGCCAGTCAAGTCTGCATTCATGCTGAGGCAATGCCAGACCAAAGTTGATTTATCAAACTTAGATTTTCCAAACTTTACACACCGCATTCTAACCTCTTAAAAGTAGGTCAAGTACTTTATTTAAAGGAAGAAAAAACATATACAGATGTTTCCCTCCATAGTTATATTCTTCTAATAAGTTCAATTAAAAAAAAAAATATTGAATTTTTCTATTTAGCACCGCTGAGTGACCTCAATCTGACAAACTTTGGCAATAACTGCAGTCTCCAACATAGGAAAAAATGAACATGATTTTAACAAAAGATGTAATGTCACTAACTCCTTAGGTATTGGTGTGATTAGGAAGATATTCGGCAAATATTTCTGCTTTGTTCAGCAAACAATATCTATGGGAACAGCAAAAAGACCTGTATCTAGATTATTCACAGGACTTTGATGTGGGTATAAGATGGCCGTTAGTACCTGACTATACCTAGTGCCTAGTGACTGAGAAACAGTTATGGGGAGAAGTAATAAAAGAAAATGTTGTCTTTAGTCACTACTGACTTTGAAAATGTTAATGTAAATTTTAATTGTACATTTGTAAAGCCCTCTTTAAAGGTGGGGTCATTTTGTTGCCAAAATGACAATGTTTCTAATAAAAAGTTGTATTGTATACACTGCAGCAAACCATAAAATGTGCAATCTGTTTTATACTGACAGAAAGGCTGCAGGGAGCTTGCAAAAACTATATTAAATTTGCACAAAGAAAATGTATTCATATTGTGCATATTTTTTCCATTAATTACTTTCATTACATTCTCCCTCTGGTCTTATCAAAATATTCATGCCAATATGTTTGCGATACAGCTATCAGCTGTACAGATACAGCAATGTTATACCAGAAAAATCCATTTGCAAAGGCTCCGGTAGTGTTTACATAGCTAGCCAGTCAAGTACAGAGTTGGAGTGGGCTGGTGGGCCCCACAATGCACCATGTTTATTTAAACCCAGAATGCAACAGTTCTTCCCATAATTCCAGCATAATTGTTGCCATGAGAGGGAGTTGCATCTGGCACAATTGCCGAGATGTGTCAAAATGCATGCAATTGCACAATTACGTTACAAATTGGATGCAATTACTCCGAAATTTTTCAGAGATTTTTCAGGGATTGCATAATTTCTGGCAAATGGAATCTGCCAGAAAGTCTTCACTGCATATTGCCACATGCTGCAGTGAGAACCCTAGTGCTGGCCTACCCAACTGATATCTGAGCAAATATCATCCAGATGTTGCAGTGCAGTTTTAATGATGAGGAGCGCATCAGTGCTTTAAGGTGGTCCTTGTCCCAATGGCCTGTATCCCATCATCCCTGTATCCTGAGAGCCAAATGATTGGATCAATCCAATATGGTCCACCTCAAGGTGGCCTAGCAAGCAGATCTTTCAATATATACTCATATGCTCTGTTGAATGAGTGCTTGTAATGAGTGATTGTACAGCAATTGTCATAGCACATTATAGTAGTGTGAGATGGACAAGGTCAGCAAGAACATACAGTCAGAGTAAGGACTTAGCTGTACAGGGACTGAAGGCAGAGTACATTCCCTTGGACATCCTTTGCCTTTGCCTTTGCTGAGAGAGCCCAGCTGAGATAGAGAATTAGTCAAATGTAGTGGTGCTCTACCTTGCAAGTAGTGTGATTTGATTGATTGACTCCACTTCTATAGTGCTACAGTCCTACACAATGGTGCTATTATTATAACATGTAGCTCTAATTCTATGAGACTTGCTGCATTAGCTAGTACTAGGCTGCCAACTTAGTCTCCAGTGGGGGCCCTTCCTCAAAGCCTTTCTTTTACAGGACTTATTGATCAGTATGAGTCAAAAGCCTGAAATCCTTTTAGCATAAATGAATAAAATACAAAAATAGCAGAGCTTGCTTGTTTCTTGCCTCCTCGTTCGCCACTGAGCAACAAGTTGTTACGTATGTGGTAGCAAAAGGGTTAACATGCACAGCCTTGATGTGAGAACTGACAGATTAGTTGCTTGTTAGAAACCAGTTTAGCACAAGTGTTAAAATGCCACCTAATGTAATTAAGGCTCTGAATCCTCTTCAGATCCCACATGTGTACTCACAGGAGCAACGGCTTCTTTTAAAACTTTGCACCAAATTAAATGTTTCCCACCTAAATAAACAATCAATTCACACCACTGCCTGCCAGGCTCCAGACTTCAGAGGTGAACCTTTCTTTGATAAATTGTTCAAATACATTTTATGTCTCATTTGGAAGTTTAAGGAACTGCGCAGGAGTATTTCATTACAGGAATGGTTTTTCTTGCCCGCATATATGGTTTTTCCAGAAAAATGTTGGGAATGGAATTTCCATAAATCACTCTTTTTTCCATTTATTATTCAGCTCATTTGGCAAGTGGTCACCCACTTTTATTTTTCTCCGTAGATCAGCATTTCTAGCTTCAAAAGCTGAAATGAATGAACTTATTAGTACAAGCCTTGTAGATTAGTTTGAGTGGGCTGCGAGATGCTTTAGGCTAATGTCCCATGAAGGGATAAGTCACCCCAAATAGATACCTACTCCCGCGGGAGCTAATCTCTCTGCTAATCTCTACTAAATGCCTTTCCACCAGCAACAAATGAAATCATGAGTGGAAAAGCCTATGCATCACTTTGGATTTCCAAATTCGCATAGTTTCCTCCTGCAGGCTACTTTGTGCGACTTTGGAAAACCGAAGTGATGCATAGGCCATAGTTACAGATAGAAATGTTGCTTTGTTACTTTTCTGTGCAAGAGATTACAAATTGTGTAATGGTAAAGAGGAAGGTCATCAACAGGAACATCACAACTCATTGGTTCACAGGGAGACTGCTATTTCCTACATAGATTGTAAGCTCTTTTGAAACTGCTTTCCTCAGTTACTGGTTGCTTTTTGTATGTAATCTGTATGTGTATATACAGTACCTATTTATTGTACAGCACAGCAAATATGTTGGCACTTATGAAATATGTGTAAAGTATAATAATAATAATAATATAGATTTAAAGCTGTGTCACTGATAGAGATTGTTGGCAAACAGCTAAGGAACTAGACTGTAATGGGCCTTTAAGGCCAGGTCTAATGTGACTCTCTGTATGTGACTCTCTACACCCTCTAGATAAATGATCCTTTTTTATAATATACAATTGTTTTGGTACCATTTACATTTGTGCTTTCTTACAGGTGGGTCGGTTATGAAATATATTTCATGCTGGCAACCAGACAACTATGAAATTATTATGCCATACATAAAAGTCTATGAAGATCTCAGACATACGAATAGTCCCATGAATCTTTTGGGGGACTACATTTACAGCTGTACAGCCATTGATTGTGAAAATATGTCAAGTGAGCCAACATTATTGAAACATTTTCTAAATAAAATAAGTAAAAATGAAACTGTTAATAAGAACATAGTTTTACTTAACAACAGCATCTAATCAGTAATCAGTGCTGTACATACTCTTATCCAATATCTGTGTCCCTGGCAATATCATATTTTAATAACTAAGCTGCAATTTTCTTTGGGTTCAATAACCTTTTTCTAATCCCATTATACATTTAGATATTCCACAAAGATAAACTATATAGTTAAAGATAGGCATTCCAAGGCATTCCATAGGTCACCAAGCATGCCCCTAGGCTTAAGGTGATTGACTATATGTCCATGTATCATGGTAGCCATGTAATTCATGTACAATATGCACTAGATGCTAGGGGAAACTCTCCCTGAAGAAAGCCAGGCCCAATGCTGGATTTCTAATTACGGCACCCAGAGGCAGCCCCTATCCCCCACCTGATGTTTTTTGCATGTCCTGTGCCCAAGTTCAGGTGCAGCTGGGTGGCATGCCACCCCTAAATTTGTGCTGCCCTAGGCCCAGGCTTTTGTGGCCTCGCGTTGATCCATAACTTGCACATGGCAAAAGTATCAGAACTACTTCAGCACTTATGACCAGACACAACACTTTTCTAACACGAGATACTTAAGTAATTTTACTAACTTTTGTTAAAAGTTTAACTACTGAAGCCAGTACAGCTTTAAGTTTTAAGAAAATATTCAGTCAATAATAATAGGGCTCATTTACTTCCAGTGGAGCAGGGTGCAAAGTGCAACTACAGACACAAGCTGACATGTCTCTTGTACATTGTACACTGCCCTGCTGTCAGCTTCTGGTCGTGCCTTCAGGTACAGAGGATATGAACCTTAGCTTTCCAGATAAATACATCACTTACTGCGTTCTGCAGGCTGTATTCATAAGGGGCATGCTGGGCAATGCATGTAGGTGTCATTCAGATGTTCAGAAGTTAAGGGAGCAGCAGCAGGAATATGGTGGTAAATTCTTCTCAAAAGTTAGGGAACACTGGCGGGTGTAGGGTGCAAAGAAGCCCTATACCCTACAAATCACTAATGATTACTCTTAGGGCTCTACATAATTGCCTGACTTGATACCTGGGCCCACTTGAGCTGGCCATACACATTAAGATTTTCGTACTGAACGATTGTAAACCGGCAAAAGCAATCCATTTTTTTTCGCTAAAAATACGAAAAATATGGAAAAGTCACGCAAGCGTCAAAAAAGTCGCGCAAGGTCGCGGAAAATACGATTGAACCGATCGAACAAACGCTCGGAGCATTCGTGGATAAGTAAATGTGCCCCTATGATTTGTCCTTCCATCTGACCGATATCGGATGAAAAATCGCTAGATGTGTGATCGTTTGGTGCTAACTTACGATAGTTTGACGGATTTGTTGAGTTTTAAAATTTGGCTGTTAGGGAAAAAACCGTCTTAACCTTTATGGGCAGCTTAATGGGTTCATTCTTTTACCCAAACCTACAAAATAAAACAGTAGTTTACACAGGATTCCCTGTAGTAGAATTCAGTGACAACTACAGAAACACCTGCTTATTACCAACATTTCATTGAATAGGAAGAGGATCTCTTTATAGAAATATAAAAATATATATTTATAAAAATAAAGTAGAATTATACTGTCCAATATTTTATGTACATATTTTTCTACCCTGGTACAATCTAGACCATTTCATATTTTTAGGTAGGATGGGTACAATTTCACTTGACTACAGCCTTTGGTACTGGCTGCTTTGGGGCACTTCAGCTTTTGGATTATACTAGAACCTTATTTTGAACTTTTTTTCCTCCTTAATTAATATATATGTAAAGAGGATAAGAGGATAAGCAAAGTGAATTCAATTCAGATCACCTGCAAAGTTTTGCGCTGGTTAAGCTAATGTCACACAGGTAGTATATTTTTGGCAAGCAGAAAAACGCTTGTCGAAAATACCGGCATACGCCTCCTACCTGTTCCTGCACCCAAATGAATGAGATACGCTTGGGTGCAGGCACATGTAGCTGATATCCGCATAAACACGTGAGACTTTCTCTTGCGTTTCTATGCAGATTTCGGCTACATGTGCCTGCACCCAAGCGTATTCCATTCATTCCGGTGCAGGCACAAGTAGGAGCAATTGGCGCATATTTTCGGCAAACATTTTTCCACTTGCCGAAAATATACGCCCTACGCCTGGTGTGACATTACCCTTAAGTCAGCTCTAGATTTGGCTATCTGACAGTAAGACTGATGGCACACCAGGCGTGCGCCTGGTGTGGCATCAGCCTAAAGTGATGGGAACAAATGACATCACTGGCATCATGAAGGCTGTAACCTCTGCAGTGCTGATAATATCACAGATTACAAATATTTACAGAAATTATATTATGTGTTATACAGTTATGTGGCACAAAAAACATAATAATCTTGTGAGACTCATTAAATGTGCTCAATATATGGGTAAACATTTTAGGATTATCTCCATTGATAGCAATAATATACATTGCAATTCCTTGTCTTAAACCTGAGAATATCGCGTTTCTGTTCACTTCTAGACAGATTTCTGTAGCCATATCAGGCACAGCAATCCTTCTCCTCATCACATGCAATTTAAGACTACGTTTTCCTACCCCATCTTGCAATGTGCCATCATTTTAAAAAGGCTTTTAAAGAGAAATGTGTTCATGATTGTTTTCAAACTAGAAATCAACTAAAGGTTTTCTTAGTTTTATGAGTGCAATGTAATTAGACAGCAAGTGACTGTGTGCCATATGCATTTATTGCTCTTCCTAGCATGTGTTACTTTGATGTGCTAGGTTAGAAACCTAACTCTTTTCTTGTGCAGCCTTCCTCCTGGGTCTTTATACTGCTTAGCAGCTGAGTCCAGACTTTGAAACACAGCCTAATTTGGAGGCAGATGCTGCAGCTGCTACTGTCATTTCAGCTGAATTTTTTACTTTGATGTCAGCTTGAAATCCTGCATGCTGCATTAAGGAAGCAACCTGTATTATTGGCCGGCACAAAGCTCATCATTTTACACATTATTCCCATTCTGTTTACTGCAATTATAAAATGATCTATAAGAGTATAAATTGTGGTTTTAATAAAAAAAAAAAGTTGATTTAAATGCAAAGCAGGGTTTTAATTCCTTTCATTGACATACTCATTAGAAGGGTGGTTGAAGTATTGCAAATAAATTATTCAGAATATATTTTCTAATAAATATACTTAATGCTACTCTACAGCAGTATTTCCATATTCTTTTTTAAGTTGTAGATTTCAAAGCTTAACCTTTAAAGCTATGCATTGCAAAAATCACAGGATGCGCTGCTATGCATATATTCACTATGATACTATGCCTGGAGAAGTGCAAGATTAGGGACAGATTAGTTATAGCTTTTATTTTATTAGCGGTGATGACTATGAAAGTAACAAGCATCTTCTGATTTAAAATGATTTACATGTGGATTCCTGGTAAAGGGGAAAATGATTTTTATCAATTGCGTCGCTCATGCGTTGCTTTAATATTGACACAATGCTTGTTCTTTTTCAGGGACTATGATCAAGTTGTATGGTGCTGCCACTGAACTCTAACACCCACTGTATTTAGTAATGCCACTGAACTCTAACACCCACTGTATTTAGTAATGCTACTGAACTCTAACACCCACTATAATTAGCAATGCCACTAAACTCTAACACCCACTGTATTTAGTAATGCCACTGAACTCTAACACCCACTGTATTTAGTGCTGCCGCAGAACCCTAAGCAATGGCTTAAACTCTAACACATACTGTATTTAGTAATGCCACTAAACTGAGAAAATAACAGAATTTTGACTGATGGATGCAGTCGAAACAATTGTGAGGATTAGTGAGGTTGAAAAAGGATTTTTTTCATGATAGTTTTGTGTTAAAAATGATAATAAAATGTAAAATTCTAGAAAACCAACAGGACACCCCAGTGCAAATGTTATTCAGTCTTCTCCAAAGTGTTAGCATAATGTAAATACCAGTGAAACATATTATTTTGACATCCTTTATTGCTATTAAAAAGCAGTATGTTCTGTGTCAGCCTGAGGTATTATCTACAGTATGTAAGTATAAATATATAATATAAATATTAAATATATTATATAATATATATATATATAATTGATAAGGGTCATTTTAATTTCAGCATTGGGTCTAGGCCCAAGTGGAGCTTTGGATGGGGGGGGAGGTTCCCTCTATAAAGGTTACATAAGCAGTATTTCATAGCATATAGGCCATGATGAGTCTTACTCAACATTCTTTGCCATTGAATGCCTTTTCAACTTGTGAAAATGTGTTTTATCAGGTACAGGTTGGTACATAAATTTACAATACCGACAAGATGGCTAAATAAGATGCAATCTAGGGTAAACGTATGAAAGGAGAATCTGTTTAAGTGTAACACTAATGAACTTCATTAGGCTCAGAATAAATTGAACAATTAGCATATGATAGTAGGGGGTTAAAGAAGCTGTAGCAGCATTTATTCTGGAGTTAAAAAGGGAATGGTTATAAAATAGGAAGAGAGATGTGAAAAGAGCTTAAAGACTTTTTTATTATGGTTACTATTCTGGGGTGTTATCCTCTGCATATATCATGCTGGTGGCTGTCATTATATTTGTACTGTTGGAAAAACAATACACCCTGATGTGAATGATGTATAATCTCTGTAATGTTCCACTGAATACATTGGTGTGATATAAATAAAGAATAATACAATTCCCAATAATGTTCTATAACCACCAGCTTACCAATAAAACTAGTGGCAGCAGCAACAATTTATGTGGCAGCGATAAGCAGAAGCTCTAGTAATGTGTGTCTATTATGAGGGCCCTTTGTGAATGGGCACACACACACACACATATGCACACACACATACACACATATGCACACAAACACACACGCACACACACACACATATGCACACACACATACACACATGCAACAACGAAGGAAAAGACACAATTTTTTTGGCACACCTGTACAAATCTAAAATATAACCTTTAATTCAGTTAATCGAATAAAACTTTTTGTTAAAACAGATAGAGCAGAAAGAAAAAGGAAAGATTTAAAATAAAAGAACACACCCTAGATCTGTAACATATACTGGACTTCAATACTTATCCAGTGATTAGCAACTTTGTTGCTTAAATATACATGTTGCTCTCACGTATCTCAATATATATTTTAAGCAACATATGTAGCGATTGTTGGAAATCCTTGCTCCTCTCACCTATGGCTCGCAGAGGGCTTTTATTAGCACGGTGAGCAATCTTAAGGTACGTATTATTATAGGTCTTTTAAGTCTGATTTTTATGATATCAATAAAAATATAAACCTCAATGTGTCTCATTTATTTGTTTGTTTAGATATCACTTTGCTTCAATCACAGTTGTACCTAGCAACATTCCATGCGGTCCTTACTTATCTACCTAGTGTTGCCAATATAATTACAATTTCACTAGGCCCTATTACTTTACAAATAAATCAGTTATATGCCGTATCTTAATACTTAATAATACTTAATATTGCGTATAAAAAAGATCTTTATTGACTTTATTGGATCCTTCGTACTAGAACTCCAGGTAAGTATAAAGTATATTGTACTGTGTTCGTGAACAGTACTAAAAACCTAGACCCTGTGCTCGTTATCGTGATGTTCCCTCTATACCGGGAAACTCAGTTGCCTCATTAACCCAACAATTTTGCCTTATGGTAACAATCGGGAAAGGGTGTACCCACTATCACGGCCCTAGGTATGAGCAGTTAGCAATTACCCACAGCAAACTCCAGGACCAGGATTGTACCTGTGCCTACTACCTTGAATTCTATAGCTCGGCCCCAGCTACCCGTCACCAATGGCCCAACAGTTACAAGGCTGCCTGTGATCGATCTATCAGGCTTCCACAATTAACAATTACTTTTTATGAACCCCAGAAGCGGGATAACACAGGGTCTAGGTTTTTAGTACTGTTCACGAACACAGTACAATATACTTTATACTTACCTGGAGTTCTAGTACGAAGGATCCAATAAAGTCAATAAAGATCTTTTTTATACGCAATATTAAGTATTTTGCGAACAAACCGAGAGATACGGCATATAACTGATTTATTTGTAAAGTAATAGGACCTAGTGAAATTGTAATTATATTGGCAACACTAGGTAGATAAGTAAGGACCGCATGGAATGTTGCTAGGTACAACTGTGATTGAAGCAAAGTGATATCTAAACAAACAAATAAATGAGACACATTGAGGTTTATATTTTTATTGATATCATAAAAATCAGACTTAAACGACCTATAATAATACGTACCTTAAGATTGCTCACCGTGCTAATAAAAGCCCTCTGCGAGCCATAGGTGAGAGGAGCAAGGATTTCCAACAATCGCTACATATGTTGCTTAAAATATATATTGAGATACGTGAGAGCAACATGTATATTTAAGCAACAAAGTTGCTAATCACTGGATAAGTATTGAAGTCCAGTATATGTTACAGATCTAGGGTGTGTTCTTTTATTTTAAATCTTTCCTTTTTCTTTCTGCTCTATCTGTTTTAACAAAAAGTTTTATTCGATTAACTGAATTAAAGGTTATATTTTAGATTTGTACAGGTGTGCCAAAAAAATTGTGTCTTTTCCTTCGTTGTTGCATACTATATATATTACACAAGGTGCACCCTGTATCCTAAATAATGGTAGTGCGAGGTTCTCTTTATTTATAGACACATACACACATATGAACACACACACACATATGCACACACACATACACACATATGCACACACACAATCACACACGCACACATATGCACACACACATACACACATATGCACACACACACACATATGCACACACACATACACACATATGCACACACACAATCACACACGCACACATATGCACACACACATACACACATATGCACACACACATACACACATATGCACACACACATACACACACACACACATTAGGCACATACACAATATATTTAACCAATGTAGGCAGATTCAGCCACGCTGCTCATAGTCGTGTCTTACTAGAGGTTCAATGTTTATAACCTCTAGAACTTTATTCCCTTGTTTCTTGCTATGCAAACTAAAGAATTGGATGGATGGATGATTCAATTGAGTCCAAACTAGGATACTTATAGATGTGATTAATCAACTTGTGAATCAAGTTTTTGTATCATCTGACTGGACAAAAGTGCAGTATTTATATGTATATAAGTAGTGATGAGTGAATCTGTCCCATTTCTCTTTGCCAGAAGTTTGCAAAACTGCTGAATATTTTGCAAAACAGAGAAAACATCATGAAATTCATTGTAGTCATTGAGCAACAATTTTTTTTTACACACAATAATTTTTTCTTACATTCCCCAATTTTTCTTACGCACATAACTTTTTTTTCTTACTTCAAATGCATTAAAGTAAATGGGCATTGTTTTTCTCACTCTACAGCATAACTTTTTAGGCAACAAATGTTTCTTACATGTGACAATTTTTTTTTTAAACACACAAGTTCTTTCTCCCTCCAAATACATTAAAATCATAGGGCATTTTTATTTTTTGCTGCAGTTTTGTTAAAAAACGTTTGATGGCGTAATGCAGAAACCTGTGCAACTAGCATCAGAATTTAATAATCAGCCCTGTAGTATCAGCTTCTATGACAGACACACCTCACTGCAGAGTGCACTGAGCACGTGTGTGTGTGTCACTGACACTTCCAATCAAATGCAAAATGGTGACCCAATGGAACAACTCTAAAGGACTGAATCATTGCTGCTATAGAGATGATAAACCTTTGGGCAGACTGGTGCAATAAGTTTGGTGTATAAAATATGGCATTTCTATTAATTTTTAGGGTTTAGTTCTTTTAAAGGTTATTTTCTTACTGAAACATTAATGACATAAACCTAAGTGTGGGCCAAAAAGTTACTATTATACATAGAGCACTTTAAAGTTCTATATCTTGAGCCATGCAAATTCCTTCCTCTGCATTAAGGAAACATAATATTTCTGTCTGTCAGCTCTTAGACTGGGGGAAAAAACAAAACAAAAGGGCCCTTGCGCAGCAGCACCTGTCCAGTCCATGGCACTCCCATCAACATAACTTTACAAAAAACACACATTATAATGTTTATTAAATTTAATTTGCAGTACAGAATCTTAATCCTTCAGAACAAACTTGTTGGCTAACACACTGATAGTGCCTTGATCTATGTGAAGCTGGAGAAGCGGCCTCCCCCGCCATGACAGCCCTCTTTGCCAGTCCTCCTAGGTTTCTTTCTGCCCTTTGTTCTCATTTCTGTAAGGAAACCTATTGACAGTAATTAATCTCTGGATATTTATGATTTAAACTAATAAACAGCATTCTCCTATATTTCCTGTTTTTCAGTTTTCCTCTTAACTAGAAGCTCTGTTGGCCTAACCAAAGCTGTGAGCCACGCAGTTTTGTGTGTTGGACTCCTTCCCAGTAGTACACCAAATTAATGCTTTTGGGGGTAGGTCTGAAAAGACTTATTTCATCCTATTTTATAATGTGTAAATCAGGGAAAGGAAACACATAAATACTACTACAAGCCTTCTTTTATGTAAGAAAGCTTGAAATATAAAATAAACATTTCATCAGAGAAAACAGGTCACCTTTTGCGGTTCATGATGCTACAAATGTAACATAAAAAGTGTGTGTAGAAATAAATGTAAAGAGTTATTAGACTGTACAAATATAATTTTTGGGGTACACACTATGCATGAACAATGTCAGGCTGTGTCGAGGATGTTTTGTTAATATAATATTTTTTACTTTATATGCGGCCCTGTGTGGTACCCTGCTAGTGCCTACCCTTGGTTGAAACATTGCCATGTAAAGCTTTTCAAGTAATCCTTGTTTTAAAAAAATATATAATAAAAACAATTTCTGACTAAGGTTTGGATAATGGTTCTTTGTCTTTACGAGTCTATTCTAATTTAAAGAATTTAAAGAATCACCCACTGTACATAAAAGATGGTTCTTACACATCCATGAGAATCATTACCTATACTTTCATTTTTTTTGGAATAGACTGTGATTGTAAACCCAACACATGCTATACTAGTTTATAGTGATGAGTGACTCTGTCCCGTTTCGCGAATTTTATGGCGAATTGAAACGGGACAGAGTTGCTCATCACTATAAACTAGAATAACATGTGTTGGGTTTACAATCACAGTCTATTCCAAAAAAAATGAAAGAAAATTTGCGAAACGGCAGAACGGTAGAGTGAGAGGCGGAACTTTAACAGAGAAGTCAGCTTTTCACTCTACTGTGCACTCTATTGTGTAGTCGCAGCGAAACGCAGGCGGAAGGAGGAAGGGGTAAAAGGTAAACGATTCAAGCCACTTGGGGGTGCCTAACATTTTGGCACCCCAAATGACTTTGCCTTTCCTTCTTCTTTAAACTGCATAGTTTGGCCCATATCTTATGATTTTTTTCTGGTATACAAGAGCTTAGCCTGTATAGCTGATAACTATATCATGTACTGCTTTTAAAAACCTCATCAGTCATTTAGTTATAAATCATATTTTCCTTTTTAGTTCATGACGTCAATTTTCGTTCATCTTTCTCTGAGGATGTGAGATTGCCAATCATTTTCTCTCAATCTTTCTACCAATGTTGAAGTTAGATTCCCAATATCCCAACTCAAGAACACTTTAATCTTCTTGATGAAGAAACACCTCACAATTCTATTCTTTTGAGCTATTTTTTAAAAATGGTAGCAGAATTTAAATATTATGTACATTAATTACAGAGATTTATTTGTGGCATTTAATATCTCACCCCACCCCATACATGTTTTCTTTTACAGGTATAGGACCCCTTATCCAGAATGCTCGGGACCAAGGGTATTCCGGATAAGGGATCTTTCCGTAATTTGGATTTCCATACCTTAAGGGGCTGATTTACTAACCCACGAATCCGACCTGAATTGGAAAAGTTTCGACTTGAAAACGAACATTTTGCGACTTTTTCGTATGTTTTGCGATTTTTTCGGATTCTGTACGAATTTTTCGTTACCAATACGATTTTTGCGTAAAAACGCGAGTTTTTCGTATCCATTACGAAAGTTGCGTAAAAAGTTGCGCATTTTGCGTAGCGTTAAAACTTACGCGAAAAGTTGCGCATTTTTCGTAGCGTTAAGTTTTAAAGCTACGAAAAATGCGCAACTTTTCGCGTAAGTTTTAACGCTACGCAAAATGCGCAACTTTTTACGCAACTTTCGTAATGGATAGGAAAACTCGCGTTTTTACGCAAAAATCGTATTGGATCCGAAAAATTCGTAAAGAATCCGAAAAAATCGCAAAGTACCGATCATTACGAAAAAAACGCAATCGGACTCCATTCGACCCGTTCGTGGGTAAGTAAATCAGCCCCTAAGTCTACAAAAAAATCAATAAAACATTAATTAAACCCAATAGGATTGTTTTGCTTCCAATAAGGATTAATTATATCTTAGTTGGGATCAAGTACAAGGTACAGGTATAGGACCCATTATCCAGAATGCCCGGGACCAAGGGTTTTCCGGATAAGGGGTCTTTCCGTAATTTGGATCTTCATACCTTAAGTCTATTAAAAAAAAATCAATAAAACATTAATTAAACTCAATAAGATTATTTTGCATCCAGTAAGGATTAATTATATCTTATTTGGGATCAATTACAAGGTACTGTTTTATTTTTACAGAGAAAAAGGAAATCAATTTTTAAAATCTGAATTATTTGCTTATAATGGAGTCTATGGGAGACAGGCTTTCTGTAATTCGGAGCTTTCTGGATATCGGGTTTCCGGATAAGTGATCCCATACCTGTACTGTTTTATTACTACAGAGAAAAAGGAAATTAGCTTTAGAATTCTGTATTATTTGATTAAAATGGAGTCTATGGGAGACAGGCTCTTCGTAATTCGGAGCTTTCTGGATAATGGGTTTCTGGATAAGGGATCCCATACCTGTATTACATTTTTTGCTGTAATACTTTTCTCTATAATACCCATAGCTTTTGTTTCTTTTTCACTTTCTTCCATGGTTTTTAAACTTGAAACCTTGGAGCTGTGGCTGATGTTAAAATGACATTTTTTTTTATTCCACCCTAACAACATTTTTTGCAGATGAATAATTTAAAATTGAAAAAGAAGATGTCAGTAGTGTGCAAATGTTTTTTTCTGGCTTAAATTAGTTCAGACTGAAAGTTTTTAATGAGCCACACAATTATTTGAATAGCGTCTATGTATGTTTTATGTGGTTTTAGAATAAATATATTTATCACTGTAAGCCCCTTCAGACATGTTAAAATTTCATGGTGGGCACAAAGCAAATATTATGTTTGAATTTTTTTTAGAGATACTGAATGCACTTATGAGCAAACTGATGTAGTAAAAACATTTAAGTTTGTACACAGTAAAATATGCTTTGCGAACACATCACGACTCAACCGCCAATGGAAAAAAAGATTGTGTTTTTTGTAATTTACAGTCAAACCTTGATACATGTATGGGACCCATTATCCAGAATGCTCGGGACCTGGGGTTTTCCAGATAAGGGGCCTTTCTATAATTTGGATCTCCACACTTTGTCTACTAAAAAATCATGTAAAAATTAAATAAACCCAATAGGAGTATTCTGCATCCTATAAGGATTCATTGTATTTTGGTTGGTACAAAGTAGAAGGTATAATTTTAATATTACAGAGAAAAAGGAAACCATTTTTGGGAGATGGCACTTCAATATAGTTGTGCTCAGCGCCGTTGCCTCTTTTTCTGAATTTTGTGCAGTAGTATCCCACAATGAACTGCATTAATTGCCACTTTGCAATTGCATTGAAAGAAAATGACACACACGTCACTCAAATGCTTAACTCTGGAAATTGCACCAATCGGAGTGTAACTGCATCCATTTTAATGCACTGGTTGCAATTGCGGCAGCCTTATCTCCCCCCAGCAAATGCAAATACGCTGGAATCATTGAAAAATTTTAAAATGTTGCATTATGGGTAAAATACCTTACCCCCCGCAGTTTCAGCAGCTATCTGGTTGCTAGGGTCCAAATTACCTTTGTAACCAAGAGGTGGTTTGAATGAGAAACTGGTTTATAAATAGGAGAGGGCCTGAATAGAAAAATACACTATACAAAGTAACAATAACAATCAAACTGTAGCCTCACAGAGCAATAGTTTTGTGGCTGCTGGGGTCAGTGACCCCCATTTGAAAAGAGTTGAAAGAAGAAAGCAGATTTAAAAACTATAAAAAAAAAATAATGAAGACCAAGAAAAGCCACTTAGATTTGGACATTATATAACATACTAAAAGTTAACTTAAAGGTGAAGCACCCCATTAAGTTGCATTGACAAATTCCCTCTTTTTCATTTTTCCTGGATTTTACACCAATTATTCTGGCCCATGTGCTAAATATCACATCACTTCAAGCAGCTATTAAATCTACACAATGCTCCATTAAAAACTGCAATGCAGTAACCTGTTTAGGGAGCATTGTTACATTGTGAAATGGGAATTTGTATTCCTATTTTTGCTCATTTCTATTCTGTTTATATCTTTTATCACATAACAACATTGAAACAATTTGTTAAGCACTGCAAAACCAGTAATAGAGAATTTTGACATAATTAGTTATTGTAATTAATTAAATAATTCATTATTTAATTAAAATTCCTGCAACAGCAATCATAGCATCATTTTAGCCAGTACTGTAAGTTATTCTAAAATAGTTGCCCTTCAAAATCAATGTACAGGTATGGGATCCGTTATCTAGAAACCCATTATCCAGAAAGCTCCAAATTACGGAATGCCTTTCTCCCAATAGACTCCATTTTAATCAAATAATTCTGAATTTTAAAAATTATTTCCTTTTTCCCTGTAATAATAAAACAGTACCTGTACTTGATCCCAACTAAGATATAATTAATCCTTATTGGTTGTAAAACAAGCCTATTGGGTTTAATTAATGTTTTATTGATTTTTTAGTAGACTTAAGGTATGGAGATCCAAATTACGGAAAGATCCCTTATCCGGAATACCCTTGGTCCCGAGCATTCTGGATAATGGGTCCTATACCTGTACTAGCAATAGCACACAGGCCTATCAAGAACCTTGTGCCCAAAGATACTCCTCTCATTCTTATCTCCTTTACTCATATATTTTCAATAACTTCCTTAACAAGGATGCAAAAAATGAATCAATGTATACAGACAAATTTGTAGTCAGTGAGTTAATAACTCTATATTAACACTATTAGACAAACCAATGGATTTAACAACAAAGTGCTCCCGTTATCAGAAAACTGTACCGGCTCAGGGTACACCTAAATGAGCACCATGGAGTGATCGGCTTCTTTTACTTCTTCAGTCTAAATGGCCCCGGGCTGGCACATGTGCAGTAGAGTGAAAAGGCCAAGTTTAACTTTAAGTTTGGCTTTGCATTCTGCTGCTCATTTGCACCCACCTAGGAAGGAATGCTAGGTTGCATACACCCGGGCAGTGCTCCTGTTAGCAGAAAACTGTACCGGCTTAGGGTACTTCTGACGGAGCACCATGCAGTGATCTTCTTCCTGGTTTTTCTAGGTGGGTGCACTAGAGCAGTAGAGTGCAAAGCCAAACTTTAAGCAAGAAACTCCCCATTTCTCTCTAATAGCCCGGGGCTTATTAGACTGAAGAAGTATAAGAAGGAAATCACTCCATGTTGCTCACTCAGAAGTACCCCAGGCTGGTGCAGTTTTCAGGAGCCCTGTAATCTGGCATCAGGTAAGAAATTATAAACACTGGTGGTTCCTAACATTTACCCCCTCCCCCCATGGTTTTCACCTTTCTTTCTGCTTTAATTATCTTGATGTTATTTTGTGACTTTTGTTCATATATCATTGAAGCCAGATTTTAGAACATTTTCCCAATGGCATACACATGAAATGCACATATATTTTAATTCTGCTTGTCTTCCTATATTCCTGCTGTAAATTAACCTGCCAATCTGACCCAGCAACAGACGTACATACAAAACTCTGATGAGAATTGAAAATAAAATAACCACGCTTGACAGATATAATAGTTTAAGTGATTTCAAATTAACAACATCCCACTGACCGCAAGTGAAGAATGCATTCATTCTCCAGCAATGAAATATGCTCTAGGGACTCATTATACCAAGTGGAGTAAGTGAGACCCGAGTAGAATAATTGAGGCAGAGCAAGAAAAATGACAGCTATTTAATTATTTAAAAACCTATCCCTAAAGATTCCATAAGACATTACATTTTTTCTTTCTTTCTTTTTTTTACTATTTAATCAAGACATTTAAAAGACAATTGTATTATGAGTTCCAGCACAACCTAGTGACATTGGCTACTGTATATGTTTCTTTTTTCCCAGCATGTAAGTTTTCTTTCTTAGTACAACTTTGCCTGATCCTTTGTATTTTATAATGAATTTTACAGAAATTACCATGCTAAAATAAAGGAAAATATTTAAGAGAAAACTATACTACTGAAACCTTATTTCTAGCAGAGAAAGATTTAATTTTTTTCAGCTTTAGATTCCAACAGACTTATATTTTTGGTAACTCGTCATCTGCCAGTCAATGATAAGCAGTGCTATCACTAAGAATTGCAAAAGGACAAGTGCTAAGGCTTAAGGGGCACATTTACAAAGGCACGAATGCTCGAGCGTATTTTCGTCGTTTTTTTCAGGCGTCCGGACGACTTTTTTTGTACACCGCACGACATTTTCGTACGCCGCACGACTTTTTGGGACGCTTGCACGAAAAAATCGGAAAGGTTTTACCACTGTTTACAATTGTTCGGTACGGAAATTTTGTGACTTTCAGATCGCCAATACGATATTTTTGTGACTAATACGATTTTTTCATAAGCATTTTCGTGATATTTGCAATCTTCAGAAATTTTCGTTTCCAATCCAATTTTTTCCCATTCGTGATTCGGATTCGTGGATTAGTAAATGTGCTCCCTAGTATTAGATTGGCCTCATGCTTCAATATTGTAAAGATATTTAACCAATATAGGCTCATGATTGTTTTACATGTATACCTGCAGACATATGCCACGTGCAAATTATTAACAGCTTTGTACTGAGTGGTTTAGATATCAGATATTATTATTAGGGAAAGAGCAAGTAATAACCAGCAGCCCAATAAACAGTAAGACACCTGACGATACTATGGCACCAGGTTAATAAAAACCATTGTAATGGTCAGTTTGGGGGGGGGATCTCTCCGAGCTACCGAATATTCCTGTATTCTGTACTTGACCATTAGTTTCCCTCTATGATGAAGTAATTGCTGCAGCTCTGTTGAAGTTATTTGGGAACCAACAACGAGGTACAGAACCTCACACAAGCTATCACTAACAATGGGGCATGTCAGGGTTTGGGTTTTGGCTAGTAGGGGAGTGTTGTTGTTGTCGCAGTTGAGCGGCAGCGGGGAAATGCTTGCCAGACTGTGGAATGGGACAGTATTCCCCTATTTGTATAGTTGGTTGGTTCCTCTTTGGGTAAGGGTCCCAGGGGGTAAGGTTTGAGTGAGGCTATATTCACTTTTACTTACAAGTGCAACAGCATTGCATGGCCAGCATGCTACTCTCTCCCTGTAGCCTGTCTGTACACAGTCAAAGCGTCCCTCCCTTTACTGCGCTCATATGGGAAGCTCTATTCTTAATTAATTGAATCTGGCCCTATGAGCGAAATATCTGGATTTACAGAATTCAGTTGCCCTAATAGTGGCTGTGGCACTCAAAGAGCAGGTTTTCTGGGTATTCAGATTGCCAGTGGACCTAGAAGAATAAACTTAAATTTGTATAAATGTTTTGTAAAATGGCACTGTCTTTTAAATAAACCCTGCTGTAAATGATGCTCAGGCACCATCCTACATGAAGTTAAATACAGTATTTGTATGTGTTGTTGCTGCCTCTTCCTTTCAAAAGGCATTGCTACTTTAGCAATGTGAATGATGATCCAATAATACACACAAACTGCAGTGCATGGCTAATCTGAAGTCTTTGGAGCCCCACATTACAAGTATTGTGTCCAACGTAACACTTTGTATATGGTACGCTTATGACAAGTATGTAGTGCAGGGCTGTGCTGAAATATCTGGTCTCCTTAACATTCACTTATGAGAATGAAACCAAATAAGAGTATCCACTGGAGAAGTTAAACGCACAGTCACAAAGTACATATAACTTACAGAGCATATATTCTTTCCTTATAAGTGAGAAAAAGCTAGACCCTATTAGTGAGAAAACCTAGACCCTGTCCCTATACTCTAGTAAGGTAATAAGGAGATCCAGGCAGTAATGCAAATTTTGCATCAGGTGGCAAAATTGCCCACGCTGCCCAACAACAGTTTGAAACTCTTCTTGAAATGTTTTTTAACTGTAAGAGTCAAAAGAATCAAAAATAAAAAGAAAGTAGGAATCAAAGTTTAGTAAGCATCCAAAGTTATTCTTCATGCATATTATACAAATATAAGTTATAATTTACGATTGCACGTCTCATTTAATAAAAATACTTGCTCCAAAAGGTGTCCCTTCCACTTCCATCCAGTTATGCGTGGTGCTACTGCCTTCCTCCTGCCTTCTCTTCTGCATTAAGTGCAACTTCTGACCCAGGGGAACCATTGAGCTACATTTACCCCCAAAGGAGGCAGTAGCTTCGGGTTGTCCAGTGTGGGCTGCATTAATAGATGCAGCAGACTTGTACCTAATCTATCAGTGGCACAAATCACGTTGATTTGCTTCAAAGTGCGAGCACAGCTGTGTACGTTTTGTTGCATCACCCACTATTTGCATCAGGTATCCACAATGGGGTTGGAATTGTAGTGGAGCGTGCTGTGTTGTGGGTAAAAAACATGGCAACTGTGTCGAAAATTGCACTTGTAAATGACCCCTATAATGATGCTTGGCAGCACTAGATGAAATCAGCAAAACAAAAGTGTATTTATCAGTTCAACAAATCCTTTCAGGTTTTTATCCTACTGGTGACAGCCTCTAAATTCCAGATTAGTAAAATGTCAAAATTTGCAAAATCATTGCACTAATCTCTAATCAATACGCTTTAACCAACAGTTAGCTTCCCACTGAAGTATGACCTTATTCCTACGCACTCCCCGGATGTAAGAGAGGTTAATAAACAATTTGTTACTTTTCTTCTCCTCAGTCAACTGATTTCAATCACTTCTCTGTTCTATCTAATACTCATAAGGCCATTATAGTGCAGTATGGAGGTTTTCATCTACAATTCAGTGGATGATAAAAGGTTTTTCAATCTGGTGTCAGATATTCCTGTGTGTACTAAGCTTGCGATAGTCATTAGATAAAGTGTTTATGTGTAAGTCCTTGAACTGGCCCAGTTGGCACAAATAAACAGAAGGCTCAGTGAACACACAAATAGCTGATCGGAAATCTCAGCAAAAACCTAAACAGTATAAAACTGCATTTATTTAGTCTAATTTTATATCTTCAAACTGGAGAATTCATAAAGATTTTATCAGTTTAATCTGTTTTGGAAGTTTTCAAAAGTTTCCTGACAGTCTGGTAAATTTGAAAAATGACTAATTTATTAAAGCAATGTCAGTTTAGCTCCACTATGCGTGTTGCATGCATGTCACATATCCAATATTTTTTAATCGAATGGTAACCATCAGATATTGATGAGTTGGATTAGTATAGTTTTACCACATTTATTTGCAAATTGTTGAATAATATGTGAATCTATAAGGCTCATTTATCATCACAAGCGCAGTGTGCAAAATAAAATTTCGGATGGAAGATGTTTTTTTACTCACAATGCAGTGCTTTTTTGCAATAATTCCAGCATAATTGTTGCCAGGAGGGAGATGAAGCTGATGCATCAAAACATTTACTATTGTGTGAACTGCACTGGAATATTTCAAAGTTGGGATTTTGGCATTTCCGGCGGCAAAATATACTCAACTGTACTGTGTATCTTTATTTAAAAAAACTCAGCTGGGGTTATTTTTAAAGGAAAACAACATTTAAAATGAGTACTTAACCAAGGGATCATTTATATCATAATACCTAGTGACCTATTACAGAATCTGGGGATTCTTTGTGGGCAAAAAATGGTGGTTGAGTTTGAAATTGCACTTTTCACACTAGGGCTCATTTATATACACTGGGCAAATTTGCACCTGGGCAGTTATCCATTGTAATCCATGATACCCAATCAGTTACCCATAGCAACCATGAATGGAAATATCTGATTGGTTGCCATAGGTTACTGCCCAGGTGCAAATTAAGCTACTGTGTCTAGTCCAGTTTAGGATTTTACAAGTTAACATTATTTGGCCACCAAAAGACACCAAGCATCATTAAGGAATACATTTACAGTGTGCAAAGTGCCATTATCTGCAATGTGTTTTTACTCATAATGCAGAATATCTTTCCAGTGCAATTGCAGCCGATTAATATACGGTAGTCTATGTTTACTTTATGCTTAAAAATCCTTACCTTATCTATCCAGGATAGATAATTGTATGGAAATATATTTTGATAATAATTTACTGAAAAATTATGAGAATATTAACATTACTTATAAGTTTGGGTCCATGTTTCCTTTAAATATGTTCTTATCATCCAATTAGTAGAAACATAAGAAAAAATGCATTTCTTTATGAACACTGTTATAGCCCTTCTGTTTCAATCTAGATAAACCATTAATAAATCTCTTACATTTTTTATTTCCTTGCTTGACCCTAGTGAAACCTGTGTGTAAGTTTGCATAAATCTCTGTATCAGTGGGGGGCCATATGAAGAGTAAGCATTAGGAAGAACAAAAGAAGACAAGGATTGTACTGCAAATCTTCAGCAATTGCTACACTATATTTAATTGATTCCCCTGTGTGACTAAAGTTGCTCTTGATATCTGTAGCACATTTACTGCACAAAGTGCTTATTGCATACAGTGCAAAAACTACTGTTTAACTCTAAACTTTTCTTGATGAATATACAATAACTTTTATATGTGAGGATGTTTGGTTTCTATTCTTGTCTTTAACTCTTTTGTCTTAAGTATCTAAAGTAATGGACGCCCCTGGATGTTTGGTTTGCACAGTGTTAGGGCTCTGGCACACGGGGAGATTAGTCGCCCGCGGCAAAACTCCCTGTTCGCGGGCGACTAATCTCCCCGAGTTGCCTACCCCTGCCATCCCACCAGCGAACATGTAAGTCGCCGGCGGGATGGCAGACGCGCGAACAGGGAGTTTTGCCGCGGGCGACTAATCTCCCCGTGTGCCAGAGCCCTTAGGGGTTGCTTCTTTATTCTCTTCTCAATCGATTAAGTGATTAAGGTTTTATTGGTCCTCCCAAGCTTCTTCATAATAGGTCAGTTTTTTTTAGCTTTTCAATTAAAGCCCCACTTGAATATCCAAATTTTGGCCAATACCCATGTGAGGGTCCAACCTATGGTCAAGGCTCCCTTAGAAGATCAGTCAACAAGTCATAGCTTCACAATTAGCTTGGACAGAAAATACGTTTTCACCCCAAATTTTACCCTAATCGACCTTCAAGCTGGGCTTTTGGGTGTTTCTAGTGGAGCAAATGGCAATTCTACACAGTTCTCACCTAAACATCAGATCCTGCCACTGCTTCCCCCTTGGGGGTCAGCACCACAGTTTGAGAACCACTGTAAATGTAAGTACTAGGCAAAAGGGCATCTTTTTAAATTATATAATGATATATAGTAGCTAGTGCATGTATAGGATCAATTATCCAGAAACCTGTTATCTAGAAAGCTTACAATTACAAGAAAGTAATCTCCAATAGACTCCATTTTAATCAAAGAACTACATTTTTTATTATTTTATAATGATTTCCTTCTTCTCTGAAATAATAAAACAGTACCTTTTACTTGTTTTCAAAAATATATAATTCATTCTTATAAGAGGCAACCTAATCCAATTAGGTTTATTTAATGTTATTTTTAAGTAGATTGAACGTATAGTGATTCAAATGATGGAAAGATGCCTTATCCAGACACCCCAGGTCCTGAGCATTCTGGATAACAGGTCCCATTCCTGTAGTAATAAATCTAAAGCAGACCATTACACAAAGGGGAGGCACATAGCAGGTAAAATAGTAACTGAAATATCAAGAAACATAGAACATTTTTTTTACAAACTTGCCATTCCTGTGTCTTTCAGGCCAAGCAATAATCTAAAACAGAAGCTGGTACACCCAAAAGACCCAAATCACAAAAAAATGTGGTAGATGCTGTTAAGAGTATTGACGATTGCACAGACCTTATATCAGACTGATTAAAGAGCCACTTAGTAAGTGAATGGCCCAGTACAGGAGAGCTAACACCTCAGTCAGGACAACAATCAGCAGTCTATATATACATCTAAAGGGAAAGGACACTCCTTTGAGGACAGCAATATGCATGTTATGGACCAAGACTGTGAAAGAGGCATGAAGGAGGCCATTAATGCCAAACTAGAACAATCATCTCTAAACAGTAAGGAGCTTGCATGAACACTTGTCAGCAACATACAGTGCCACTTTAGCATCTTTACCTTGGCAAATTCACAACATATCAAAATCTGAGTCATGTCATTTGAAAAATTAACAGTTGAACCATTGTGATTGGATGCTTGTGACTGTATTACTATTATGCCTGGGTATGCCCTGCCACACAGTTGAGCTGAAGAAGCTGCTCAGATAACTGGTAAAACATTTTCATGATTACCCAGCAAGTCCAGTTGTTTTAGGTTTATCACTACTAAATAGCTTTTTAAATGATTCTGATTGACACTTATGGCTACTATATTCCCTGTGATTCTTTGAATGTCTAAGAGATAAAATATGACCTTGGTGACCAAAAACATTGCATTACAAATAGTTCAGTCAAATGTCACTGTCAAAGCTACTCAATGTTCTCTACCCCCTTTTCTTGACAGAACATATGTGCTACAGAGGTTAGTGACCCATCCGAACTTATTAAGAGTTAGCTTTACTTGATCTATTGACTTAGATCAATGAGCGGCTGCAGTTTTGAAGATGCGTTAGTAAAGGTCTCCTTTTGAACCCACAGCATCATAGAATTTGTGGATAAGGATGTGTGTAGGGTTTTGTATCCATTTATTAAATATTATCTATCACAGGTTATGCTTTATAAAATAAGTGTAATAAAATTGCTAACTGTTTATTTGCTTTACTAAAATAAGATGCATTCTGGCATTACTTATGCTTAAATTAAATAAACCCACTAGGATTGTTTTATACTGAGAAAAATAGCCAGTGCCAAAGTGTCCAGTACACCAGGTGCAATAGTGGAAGTAAATGTATTCATGTAAGTGCTTTTCTGGCACATTAAATGGTCATGTTCCTGTGATAAATATTGCAATGTCAGAATGACAAAGGAAGAAGGTGGTAAAAGTTCATAGTGATTAGCATGAACATGAACATTTCCTATTCTATGATTTTTAGTTGGAAATCTGGAACTGCATCTTAACTTCACAAAAAATCACAGTCCCTACTGAATGATAAATATAAAGGTTTCTAACAAGAAATAATATAATAATAACAGTCTTGCATTTTACTAGACAGATTTTGTTGGATACCTGAAATGTGAAAATAAACCTGTATTTGCTGGTTTTCTCAAGGACACAATGGGCTGACAGAGGATTTAAAATTAGTATTCAACGGAGCATGAGAAACACATATATTGGCTCACATTGGAATGTACAGTATTATGAATCAATTAAAAGGTAATGATACATTGATAGCTAGCTAGATGGATAGATGATAGATAGATAGATGGATGGACGGTTGGATTTCTAGACAGCCCGACAGTCTTGTCCTTAAGAGGAGACTAGTAGTGATGGGCGAAATGTTTCGCCAGGCATGGATTCGCGGCAAATTTCCGCATTTCGCCATTGGTGGATTGTTTCGCGAAACGGATGCAAAAATTTGCCGCGGAAAAATTCACCGCACGTCCAAAAATTGTCGCTGGCGTAAAAAAAGAGTAGTCGCGGGCATCAAAAGAATAGCCGTGCGACAAAATAATAGCCACAGGCGACAAAAGAATAGCTGTGCGAAAAAATAATAGCCGCGGACGACGAAATAATAGCCGCGGGCGACAAAACAATAGCCGTGCGACAAAATAATAGCCGCGAGACAAAAGAATTTTTTTTGCCGCACAACATTTTCACCGTTTCATGAACAGATTTGCTCATTCCTAGAGACTAGGGTTTTGAGGGGTTTCTTTATCACACAATGGTACTGTAACTGTATCTGCTTTTGTAGTAACAGCATAATCTCAAATCCGAAAGCCTTTCAATTTGTCAGCCTCAGTTTCTTTATAAAATAAAGCAAAATGCACAAGACTGACCTTGAAATGTTATCTGCTACCCATGTATTTCACCTAAAACTCACAATTGGAAACCTGGTAATTTAACGACAGTAATAAGCATTGTTATGGCTACAGTAGCCTCAGTAAAAGCTTTATAATTTCCAATGTAATACACTTTTTCTATTTACTATACGTTTCCCTGGAAAATGGTAGATGGTAGTGAGGCTCACACCCTAGAATACATGACAGAAGTATCATGCTAAAACAAATCATAAAAAGTATTTCCTTAAAGAGGTTTGTTGACTTCACATTAATATCCTCACACATTCCCCCTTTTAATAAAATAATTATAATCACACAGCAGTTGAGACTGAATAAAGACATGTCCTTTGAGTTCAAAATTTTATGCTAATGGTTTCTAATTAGCTTCAAACAAAAAGAAAACATAAAATGGTTAGTTTAAGTAATATCCTAGGAAAGATCAATTAATCTTGTTTAAAAGAATCCTGTAAATAATCAAAGTTAAGCTGGCCATACACGCACCGATACTACCGTACGAAATCTCGTTTCGTACGATATTCGGTGCATGTATGGTATGCCGGCGAGTCGACCGATATCGCAGGAAGCTGCTGATATCAGTCGACTCGCCGATCGAACCGGTTAAAAGATTTTGATCAGGCGCTTAGAAGGTATCTGAGCAAAATCTGCCGTCAGGGCTGAATCGGCAGAAGGAGGTAGAAATCCTATTGTTTCTACCTACTTATCTGCTGTTTCAGCCCTGAGGGCGTGTGGCGGATCTGACGATGTTGTGTGTGGCCACCTTAACTCTTTGGACAGCTATTTATTTACGTAACACTTAAGTAACATTATACAACACCATATACTGAAAATAATCAGTTCTACTTACAAACTATTTCTTAGCCTGGACACTCAGATTACAGGGGTTTCTTCAGTTTACAGATACAAGATTCTTACGTTCAACAGAAAATGTATTTTCTACCTTGAGTTTCTTTTTTTCCCCCTGTTATTTCTTAACTAGGTTTTTATGTAAAATTCTCATTTTATGTATCAAACACTGTAGAGTTTTCATTATTTGAGAAGTAGATGCCCCATTTCAGGTAATCCTTGGGATAATATTTTAAGCAGCAGGGTACAGGACTATCAGACTGAGTGGATAATGATATCAGCTGTTTCCTTCCAAAACAACAGGTGCTTTGGCATGAAAAAGTATATCATCATACTGAGATGATGACATCAGTTCATACTTCAGTTTAATTATAAACTACCACTATTAATCCTCAGTTAATTAAACCTTTGTGTATTATACAAGGTGAAATACAAACACAAAAATATAGTTATAAGCTGAGATACCAAAGACTATTTCCAATATATTACCAATGTATTTATTTCTGTGCTCTATCTATTAGGACTTATTCATTTTTATTTGTCAATGATTTTGTTTTGGCTCAAAGCTCACAACACTTTTCATACAGAACTGAATTTATAGTGTGCCAACATTTTCTATATGTATAACCTTGAGACTGAAGCTGCAGAAAGTTTGGATGAAATCCAGTAAACCCTTTTATGCTCTATGTTGCAAACATTTTGTCACAATAAACAACATTTCTGTAATTGCGCACTTCAGAAGTGGTAAATAAATATGTTGCATAGTTGACAACGAGTAATTTTTTCTTAGTTATTCTTGCCTTGACATAAATATGTGATAAATTATTTTTAGGAAACATAGTTAATTTGGTAATTTACCAATCCATGTTTAATATTTTCCAGCATTTAAATATCTATTGTTAACATACATGTAATGTATCCTGCAAATGATATATAGACAATATCCCATTTGTAGTGAAATTTATAGGTTTTCATCTAAAAATCATTGTACAGCTCCAGAACCTGTCCTCCAGAATGCTAGGGAACTGGGATGTTTCCATAATTTGGATCACCATACTTTCAGTCTACTTGAAAATCACTTCAACATTCAGTCATCCCAATAAGTTTGCTTTGTCTCCAATAAGTACAGGTATGGAACCTGTTATCCAGTATTCTTTGGACCTGGGGTTTTCCGGATAACGGGTCTTTCGATAATATGGATCTCAATATCTTAAGTCTACTAAAAATCATTTTAAAATGAAATAAACCGAATTGGATTGGTTTGCCCTAAATAAGGATTAATTATTTCTTAGGGATCAAGAACAAGGTACTGTTTTATTATTACAGAAAAAGAGGAAAAGTTTGATTAAAATTGAGATTATGGGAGAAGGCTTTTCCATCATTTGAAGCTCTCTGGATAACATGCAACCAGAAAATGGTTCCTTTACCTTTACTTAGATAATAGTTGAGCCACTAAGGCAAATGCCTATCTTGGGCAGTGCAATTAAAGCAGTGCTACTTTACTAGGAACAGAAGCTCACAAATGTGCCACATGAACTTGACAATCAATACAATTTATTAAAGAGATAAAAGAACATATCTCTGCTAAAAGCCACAGCAAGAATTACAGTGTGCATCTTGGGGCAGATTTATCAAATCACAAGTTCGAATCCCAAATGGGATAAATTTGGATTGGATACGAAAATTTCTGAAGATCGCAAATATTACGAAAAAATTGTATTAGTCACGAAAATATCGTATTGGTGATCACAAAATTTAGAGTCACAAAATTTTTGAACCGAACAATTGTAAACACTGGGAAAATCTTTCCGATTTTTTCGCGCAAGCATCCGAAAAAGTCATGCAAGCGTCAAAAAAGTCGTGCAAGCGTTGAATGAACGCTCCGAGCATTTGTGCATTAGTAAATCTGCCTCCTTGTATAGATTCATGAAGGCAAAATATTGGAACAGGAAAACATTGCAGACACTCCTAAAGATAATTGGGGGACTAATGGATTAATGGATTGGATTAGAAAAATTGTTTCTGATCATGACTACTATGCTGCCAAAAGTTATTACTTGAGCCTTTTGTGTGCTGTGTACTAGGGGTTGCACACAGAAGGTGCAAACTGCAACTTTCAGTTGCTATTAAATACAACTCTAGTGCATAACACAGTGCATAGAATACTTACAGTCACTGCTTATATGGTGCCATTGTTGTTCTTGAGCATTTTTTTTAATTGCTAATAAAAAAAAAATATCCCTCTTAAACTTGTTTGTGTCTTTAGCCCTTTGGAATCTCCGAGCCATATCGAAATAATGTCATAAGAAATCTTTGGGACCACAGCTGTCCAGCTGCCTGGTACTTTGTTTTACAAGCCAGATGTGTTCATAAGAGAAATACTTAAATCAACACATACATTTATAATTAATAAATGATGTATTGGTCATTTAAGGTGCATTGTTCATGCAGACATCACTTATGTCAATTGAAATGTTTTCAGCCAAAGCTGTGTCATTAATATTTTAGCAGATGTTGCATTTAACATAAAGATAAGTGAAAGAAACATTTATCTGTGTATATTAAAAAAAACCCTCAAATATATACCAACTTCTCTTTAAATATTGGACTTTACAAGAAAATATCCACCTTTCATATCCATTTTACAGCAAAAAAACAAGAACACATGCAAATAACAATATAAACACAAATTCATGAAATGGGCCTTGTACAATAAAACAAATTTGTATAGCATGGTGAATAAAACTAGCATACATTTTCTATAGCCATTTTCACCAAATATATATATACCTTACTGTATTTAGGCAGGTGGAGTTTTATTTTTATATTGCTCATTTTAAAAATGATGCATTTCATAGACTATGCCGGAGCATTTGGTTGACCATATGGATCTTTCACATGCACCATGGGGTCTTTGGTTATACGAGATCAGATCACTGCGTCCCAAGTGACAGCTGGGGTATTTATACCATCCGAAAATATTTCAGCTTCTAATTTGTCATAACTACCTCCTGTGGCAAGAAAATATGTTATATTTTCCCATAACATTATTATTCTCAAACTGCAGCTGAAGATACTGCCAATATTCTCCATTCATTTTACCAGTGTATTTCATTTTTACACTGCTAAAAATAAAGGAAAACATTGACTACAAGCCTTCCTCACTTAGATAAATTCAAATGCTAATACATTTGCTTCCTCAAAAATATTTGTGTGTTAAGTAGATGTTTCCTGGCACAAGTTCCTTTGGATTATAATTTATGTCGAAGCTGATGGTAGAATGTGAAAGTGTAACACCTGCTAAACATTATGATTGCCCTGTGGCATAGCTACTAGAAACAGTTTACACTTCATTGGTTATGTTTGCTGGGTTATTGAGATTAGTGCAGGTTTTCTAAAACAATTATAGTCCTGTTCAGTGTTGTGACTTATCATATAGATTTTTATTTTGTTTTCTAAAAATAAAATGAAATATGCATTGCCTAAGGAATGTACCATGTATGCATTTGATGTTGAATAGCATTTTGGTGACGCTTAACAATAACATACAGTTGGAATACAAGGGTGTCTGGTACTTCTACCTTAATGCAACGCATTTCTTGGTTAGTGTCAGCACCGCAGAGACAGTATGAGCAATGAAAATTTGGTAAATAAACAACAATTTTTTTGTCTGTGTTTCAACCAAAGATGCCTTTTCATGCACATAACCATTAGCTTGAAAGATATTCAGTGCATTGCAGAGAAATATTTTTCTATTCACCCAACCCCCAAACATCATAGCTCAGAGAAGCATTAAAATTAAACATAATTGGCTTTAATTAATCTGTGACTCAAAACAACATGGAAGACTTGTTTATCCATAAAATCATATTCCTTTCCCCTCTTTTTAAAGACTGGAGAATAAGAAAGATTCACAGATTGGCTAGATCATAATGTATCATCCCTGTATGAATGTAAAGGGAAAAGAGTTAGGAGTTGATGGCAAAACAAATAAATGGCTAAATAGAGTCTGGCAGACAATGAGCCTTGGTCCACATACAGGCTGTGAATTGTAGTTTGTGTCCTGCAAGCATTTTTTCCTTGCCCCTTGAATATATTAAAAGTACTCATATGGTGCAATCAAGATGGGGTTGAGGTGGGATTGGTTCCTTTTGAGAGGAATTTAAGTCTTGCATCTCTTCCAGTCTCTGTGGTGCTCATACTTGTGCCATTATGCAAGTGCCTTTTCATATTTTCATTTGGTGTAATTTTGATCAAAGGAAAAAGTTTCTACACATAATAGGAGAGAGCATGGTTTATTGTGATCAGCAGGGCAAGGGAAAGAGAACTTATGTAACCTGAGGATAATTAATGCATTTAGTGCCACTGCCAGGAGCTGTGTAAAATTGAACTCTGAACTGTGCAGTATTTATAATATGTCAGTATTTATAATATGCATCTGATATCTTTCCCTGTTGATCATTTACCTCCACCTACCTAGTTAACAACAGGTGCTAATGATCAAGGAATTAAAGGGTTTTATAGGCTTGGTGCTTGCAGCACACAGTTGCTTGATCGGCAAAGCTCTTCAGCCTGATCTACCTGCGATTCTTGGTTCCTATGTTCCCTTCCATGTCCCCCATGTTTTTTGTGTTCCCTGCCTGGTTCCTTGCTCCTGTTCTCTCTTCCCCACCGGGTACCTGTTTTCTGTGGATTCTCTGGTTTGACCTCCGGCCTGTTTACTCGACCTTGCTTGCCAACCGATGGGTCCTGTGAGTTTTGGCCCAGCCCACTCATAATTAGTCTAGTGTGTGGTTGCAACTACAGATGCTGGGCAGGCCCAATAATTCCTAAAATTTCTGTTTGGTTGCTACAGGTGAAAACTTGTATTTATTTATGACCATGTTTATTTGCATGTCATTAGAAAGATTACACAAAAACACAACAAATTTCATTGGTCTTAGTGTTATATTTATGTATAATATATATGGCTAAATCAGTAGAATATTTTGAGCAATTCAGAACCTATAACTTAACAATAACATTTCTCATACACTTGCATTACTATTGTTTCTTATCTTATATATTCACCGAACAATTTCAAATGATGAATATTACATTAAATCCTAAGTAATGTAGCTCATATATTAAACAGGATTTAATACATAAATGTAGCACATATACAGTAATAGACATGATTAAACATAGCAAATATGAACTTGTGTTATGATAAAAAATAAACTTTCAGACAGATTCTAAGTGATTTAATTCAATAATGGCCATATCAACAATTCCTGTGTCATTTTGATGCTTTTGAAAGGTCAATAATAGTAGTAGTCAGTAGAGATAAAAACGTAAAACAAATCAAAATGCTTTGTGATTAACCCTTATGCGTAAAAGTTCATGTAGCAGATGAGTACCTGAAATAAAATATCTGTAGAGCTTCATTTACATTAGGGTTTTGCATTAAGGAGTTGTTTTTATCTTTAAATAGATCCCTAAATGCTGTTTGATTGTGTATAGAGATGTAGCGAACTGTTCGCCGGCGAACAAATTCGCGCGAACATCGGGTGTTCGCAGTTTGGGTTCGCGCCGCGTTTTCCGCCGCGTTTTTTATCATCGCAAAAGTATTGTACAATACGCCGCACAAGTCACACATGGCGTTTTTCCGCAAATCCCGTTTTCATGGTGTTTAAGCGCGACATAGCAAAAAAGCTGCGTATTTTCGCTAAAATAGCTGCGTATTTCCGCTAGGTCTGCCAGCTGCCTTTGCGTATACATAGGAATAGCTTGCGTTTTTTGCGCAACTCTGTGCCAACAAAGTATTTTTCAGAGAAGTTTTTGCCCTTGATCCCCCTCCTGCATGCCACTGTCCAGGTCGTGGCACCCTTTAAACAACTTTAAAATCAGTTTTCTGGCCAGAAATGGCTTTTCTAGTTTTTAATGTTCGCCTTCCCATTGAAGTCTATGGGGTTCGCAAAGTTCGCGAATATTCGCGGGTTTTGACTTTTTTTTTTAGGTTCGCTACATCCCTAATTGTGTACATTAAGAATAGTATGTAGAACTGCTGCTCAAGTTACTATATACTACAGCCCTTTGCAATGGAAGATAATACCCATTGCCACTCACACACACTCAATGCTCTCTGTGATGCTGGATTGGCCCCACCTTGGTTATGCCACATGATAGCACTAAATTACACCACATTTTTTGCACTAAAACTCACAAACTTGAACTATCACTATAAATCCAAGTATTTTTTGGATACTTAAAAAAAATGAAATGTAAATCTTTAGCATTTAATAGTTTGCAAGATCCTTCAGAAGTCAATGGGAGCTGTCTTATACTATTTATACAATTTGAGTTTGTTTTCTGAAGTATTTATTCAATCCAGTTTTTTGTATTCCGCTTTTTAAATAAATAAGCCAATATCCAAGTTGTTTTAAATTACAGTATGTGTTAAGTTAAAAAAAAAACTCAAAAATTTGAATTTTGATATATAGGCCTTCCCATTGTGGCTTGTAGCTGGAATAATTATGCTGGAATTTTGGGAAATTGCAAAACTGATGGAACCAAAAATTGTTTCCCCTCTTGGTAAGGCTCATTATCTTTTCTTAAAATTCTTATTTAACATTCACTGCAAAGATGACTACAAATCTGCAGAAATAACTTGCAAACCTCTGTGAATTTCTTTTAAGCTGTTAAAAATAAGATTGTAGGACATAGTATAGAAAATACGGAGCAAATACTGTAATGTGTATCTTGCTAAATACCTAAACCTTTGAGAATTGAGTAAATGTGCCCCATTTACATTACAGTCTTGATCAAGGAAAGTTTAAGATCTTTAAACATGTTACTTAGATGAAAAGTAATCAAAGCTTTGCAAAAAAAAAAAACAACTCGTCAAATGTTTGTTATGAAGATGTAACGCATTTAAATGAGCGCTATATACTGTTTGTGCAGGTTTTAGTCATAATTATTTTTTCAGCATGGGCACCGCCAGTAGGACTGCAGTAAGGGAAAGCAAGCTTAATATTTAAGAATGTTTATATCTTTGATGTACGGAGGGAAAGGCATTCTAAGCATTTTGGTTGTAGCACAGGGGTGGATCAACACCTGCTGTTTCCCTAGCAGTAATGAACTCTTTGGGATAAAATGGGATTACAGGGAATAGCCAGTGGCAACCTTCACACTTAGGGGCATGTTTATCAAAGCTGAACAGAGAATTTGCCACAAAAAATGCCAAAAGAGAATTCTGCAGCTCTATTCACTGGCGTTGTGCCTGGGGTTCTTTTATGCAGAAGTTTGTGGTGATTGTTTCTTTACTCATTGATAAAGACATCCCTTAGAAACCATTTTCTTATTTCAACAGCTTAATACGATGCACCTTATAAGGTGAACTCTCAGCCATTTATAGTGACGCAGTTTCCTGAGATGTTAATTCCTGAGTAAATTTGCTGGTGGGCGTGGCCTAGCAATGTCACTAAATGCTTACTCTGTCCTTTTATTGCTGCTAATAATGTACACTAGGCCCTTCTTTGTCACTGAATGATCATCTAACTCTTTCAGAGAAACCCAGCGGAATTATGGCTTGGGGGCAGGAGGCCTAAACTTCTAGGAAACATGAGGGGGTGACAGCTCTAAATTTCTATAAATTTTGCTTTTTACATTGATGGGAATTGTTTATGTCTGCAAGTGCAATTTCTGACTCAAAGTGCCATGTGTTTTTTTTTTTACCCATAATGTGGTGTTTTCCCCATAATTACAGTATAATTCCATGTAGCTGCACCGGCTTCAGTTGCATCTGATACATCAAAAGCACAATTGCAGCTGCATGATTTCTAGCAAGTTGGATGTACATTGCAGCAAAGTATTTGTTGCTTAGTAATTAGTGATGAGCAGAATTTCTTGTCAGTCATGGGTAGGGATGTAGCGAACCTCAAAAACAAAGTTCGCGAACTTACACCAAAAAGTGCGAAAGTTCGCAAACCCCATAGACTTCAATGGGAAGGCGAACTTTAAAACCTAGAAATCAGCCAGAAAACTGATTTTAAAGTTGTTTAAAGGGTGCCACGACCTGGACAGTGGCATGCAGGAGGGGGATCAAGGGCAAAAATTTCTCTGAAAAATACTTTGTTGACACAGCATTGCGTAAAAACGCAAGCTATTCCTATGTATATGTAAAGGCAGCTGGCAGACCGAGCGGAAATACGCAGCGTTTTTTGCTATTTCGCACTATTAGCACCATGGAAACGGGATTTGCTGAAAAACGCCACGTGTGGCTTGTGTGGCGTTTTTAGGCCGAGAAAAAACACAGCGGAAAAACGCCACGCGAACCCAAATTGCGAACATACGCGAAAAGTTCGCGAACTTGCGAACACCCGATGTTCGAGCGAATTAGTTCGCCGGCGAACAGTTCGCTACATCTCTAGTCATGGGTTTGCGGGGAATTTAAGCATTTCACCATTGCTGGATTTTTTCGCGAAAGGAGCACATATGAACAGCAGACAAAATTCAACGCGCATCCAAAAAAGTTGCAGCCACATCAAAATAGGCGTAGGCACAGCAAATTGGTCACGGTCGAGTAAAAATGGGCGTGGTCATGTAAAAAAGGACACATGCGCTTCAGAATAGGGGTGGTCACGTCAACAAAGTCACATTTTGCACATTTTTGGTTTGCCAAGTTTTGGAAATTTTCCGGCAAAGCGAAATGTGACAGATTCGCTAATCACTATTAATAATACATATTCTGTCACGTGACTCGCTAAAACTTGTGTATTATAATAAATAATGTTTATCCCTTATTTTAAAATTATAGGATTTTAGAAGTCACCTCGGAGCTGAATCTGAGATTATATTGATAATCTTTACCATGATACTAAGCGGGACTGCTAATTTGTGATGAGTGAAAAATTTAAAAAATCATCGGAGTCTATGGGGTATATTTATCATGCTGTTTAAAAAGTGGAGTGAAGCATTATTAGGGATGTTGCCCAGGGCAACCAATCAGCAATTAGATTTCAAAAATTAGAAAACCAAAGCAAAGCATCTGATTGGCTGCCATGAGCAACATCACCGGTAATGTTTTACTCCACTGTTTACACAGCATGATAAATATACCCCTACATGTGTTTTTTTCTTACTTGACGACTTGCGATGCAGTGAATTTTTCCAGTGTAGAATACATTGGAGTCTATGGGTGTTTTTTTTTTTTACTTTTTTTTTTTTTTTGCACAAAATACCCCGGGGTCTATTGACTATTGAGGGGAAAGTTTCACAGCAGTTCAGCAAAAATATTTGGCGATGCTGAAATGCGGTATTTCCCCGCAAATATATACCTGCGAAAAGATTTTGCTCATCACTACTGCTGATTCGCACTTCCCCATGCAACTAGAAGTATCTGTAATGTTTTCAGAAGAAATTGAAATGAAAGAAAGAAATAGCTACAAAGCTTCTTTTAATTATTGCAAATACTTTTTTTTGCAAAATATATAATAAATATCCCTATAATTGGGGGTATTTACTGGTTGCAGTCAATGCCGGTAGAACTACCTTCAGCTGTACAAATTACAGCTTTTGGGGGAGTATTTAGCTTTATACATTTTCTTCCAGGAATATTTTCGCCACATTCTTCAGGCACGAGTTCCAGTTCTAAAATGTCAAAAAGACAAAAGGATGAATATGTATGCAAGACCCAGACCCTGGGCTGCACAGTGGGATATTTTGGGACAAAATTTGGGGCTAAATCTGTCAAACACTGCCTCACCAAGCCGGACAATGTATGGCTAGCTTAAACTGCTCATTTTTTTTTAAAAAAACAGTTAAAGGTAAAGATTTTGAATTTCATTCTAAATAAAAAAAAAAAGAATTACATTTCTGGTTTTTAAAAAATGAAAAAGGAACAGAAGTCTCTAGAAATGTATTTCCTGTTTCTGTCTTTTTTCCCCAAAATTTGCCTCAGTGCAGTCATAAAACTTTTTAGTGCATGCTGTAATTCCTCAATAAGTGTAAGGAGCGAAATGATGTTTTAAACCTCCGGGATCTGCCTAGGAGAGAGAGTCCTAGCTAATGTTAATAAAACTTCTGTAGTAAGTTCATTTAACACAGTTGGCAGCTTTTGAAGCCAAACAGAAACTCCACAGAATGTTAACTATGCATGTTAAATCTCTAACTACCTTCAAAATTACAGCAAATGAACAATACACCATATACAGTCGGTGTTTAAGTTCCATGCGTTTACTTTAAAGGACCAGTAATTTTTATTACAGCAAGTGTGTTTTCAGGCCTGCTGTGTTCAGCCATTTTTAACCTGTTGTCCATCAATGATCCACCCAGTGTGCTTAGAGTCATTGGAGCTTGGGACCATGCATATTCACCAAAAAACTACAGAGAATCCAAACTTGTTTCTAATAAATATTATATGCAAATGTTTTTTGGGGCTAGTAATGAGCGAATCTGTCCCGTTTTTGACTGCACTAAAAAATTCGCAAAACTATAAAAAAAATTAGCAAAATAGCAAAAAATACACGAAACGCAGGTGTCACACAACCTTTTGGTTTATGCGCCCGTGCCTATTTTGATGCGACCGCGTCTATTTGCACATAGGTGCGTCTTTTTTTGACGCACACCAAATTTTTTTATGTGATTTTTTGCAGCAGTTTCACAGAACAATTTACCAATGGCGAAATGCGGAAATTCATTTCAAAACCATGTCTGACGAAAAAATTTGCTCATCACTATTAGGGACTTTTCATTTCCTGATTATTGGGATGTTTTACTATTGTAATTATATAACTGTACAATATCTGGCTATCTAAATAACGGAACCACTTGGAAGAGAAAGTCATTTTTATTTAATAATGTATTATTAATGGTGTGAAACGAAAGGTGGACCAGGTTTGGATGCAGTGCTGGCATGTCATAATGTTCCTATTGCCACATTACTCAACATCATTTACTGTATAATTATTGGGGACTTTCCATTGAAAAACCTGCATTGACATATGACAAATCTGCCCGTAATGATACCAGGTGCTCCAAAGTGAATGTAAGTCATTTGCAGTGTGGAATCCGAATGAGCACCATCTGTTGGTCTGCAATACAAAAAAAAATCATTTGGAGATGATAAAAGGTTGTGCAAAACAGACAATGTCGATTAAAATGCAGTCTTCTTATAGAGATTTACATATTCTGGGGATATAGCAAATTCATGTAAGAGCCATTCAATGAGCTAATAAAAGTGAAAACTTCCCTCTCTGCCTATTCCATCATCACCATTTTAATCTATGGGTCTGTATTAATCTATGAGAAAGGCTGTGTTTGAAACACATGCAGAGGTGGCAGGTAGACCTCCATTTAAGCACCCATGCTTGAGCATTTCTGAATAGCGTTCTACCGGTCACCATTACATGTGCCTCAGACATAACATTCAATGTGCATTTATAGAAGATGTATTAATAGGCTGAGAGTGGAAGTTTGATACAGTTTTCCACCTAATTATTTTGGTCAAATGGCAGTCAAAAAGCCTAAAGTTGGAATTAAGGCTAATTCCAACATTATCCTTAATGCTTAAAAATAGAAAACGTGATTCAATAAAACAGTGCTCGCAAAAAAAATGGCTAACATAGATGTGGAAATATGCCATATTATGGGATTGATAGAAAAATATGAGAGCATTAAATCTCTTGTCTTGTGAGTAGTGGAATTTAGTTTTATGTATCAGCAAAGGAATGGGGGTCCATTATTGTTGCTATTGTCATTTATTTATATAGCACATATTTTGCAGGAGTCGGTAAATTTGCCTTATGAGGAAACCCATGAAGACACATCTATTGTACAGTAGAGCACTGTTACATGCAATTTTCTTTCCCAGCTAGGCCCTTGCTGTTGTATTGGAAGTTAAGGGTCTCCAAGCCTAATCACACATATGTGTCACAATTCTTACCAATTATTTGGACGCCTGCAGTTCTTGAAGAGGAACAAAAACTTTATTGCTGAACAGAATCTTCAAAGGAAATCTTCAAAGGAGAAGGACTTCACTTAGTACATAGAAATGATCTCAGCCTTCACAGGCTCAGTCTATCAGGACACAATTAATGACAGTTGCATATGTTAATCTTAACCTCCCTGTCCACCAGAACTCATTGTTACCTCTTAGGAATTCCACACTATCCTTGGCCTAACCACTTGAGCCTTTACTGTTGTCTGGAGATATTAAACCAGCAATCTAGTAAGAGCACAACCAAACTACTCCTATTAGCTACCCTGACAGTCTTACACTCCTAAGGGCAATGGCACATGAGGAGTTTTGTCAGCTGTGGTAAATTTGCACTACAACGGGTGACACGTCTAAGGGGCAGATTTATCAAAATATGAGATTAGAGCTCACCACAGAAAAATTCACCCACTTTATGTTCATTCCTATGGGATTTTTAGAAGCATATTTATCAAATAAATATAAATTCCACCCATTGATAAATACACTTGAATGAATAGAAAGTGGGTGAATTATTCAGTGAAATGATCTGGTCAGTCCTACACTCATTTTCATCTGTCCCTAAGTATAAAATATCATGAGAGTAGAGACATATGATATCAGACTGTGTAGGGGGTTTGGAAATAGTGGAAATATTATGATTATTTCAGGTATTTTATTTTGCCAGATCTAGGAACCTTAGTTTATAGTTCTAAAAAGTAAAAAACTGGCTATTGAGATCTTCTAAAGATCTGCATGTACATGAAGAATACTTTGTACCTTGAAATAGTGTGCACAAAATATAGAAGTGGGGAGTCTCTTAATCCTTGGCCTATATGAAGAAAATATTAAAAAGCCTGGAATGATAGCAATTATAAAGCTGCCAACTAAGGAGGCTGCTAGAGGTTTCTCTGTGTAATTACATGGCTAACTTTGCTGGTCCAGTATGACATCGTCCACTGTAATATGCCCTTGTACTTGTACAGGTATCAGAACCCTTATCCAGAAACCCATTATCCAGTAAGTTCCGAATTACAAAAAGGTCATCTCCCGTAGACTTCATTTTAATCAAATAATTCACATTTTTAAAAATGATGTCCTTTCTCTCAGTAATAATAAAACAGTACCTTGAACTTGATCCCAACTAAGATATAATTAATCCTTATTGGAGCCAAAACAATCATATTGGGTTTAATTACTGTTTAAATAATTTTTTCAGTAAACTTACGGTAGGAGATCCAAATTACAGAAAGATCCCTTATCTGGAAAACCACAGGTCCCAGGCATTCTGGATAACAGGTCACATACCTGTACCTTTTATACGAAGAGCATAATTCTTATTGTCGATTTATTGACTCTAAGCAGTATTAACCTTGTATTTGTGAAGGTGAAAGCAGTTAAGTGATTTATTATGAGACACCCAATGAGCGAGGCAGAAATAAACTGAATGCAGAGAAAAAGTATGACCTATTTTAGTTATATTAGATATTAGAACTTCTTAAAAAAAATAATTTGCATCTGCCCCATTATTACCACAAACTAACCTTGCCCGTATTGCCCTATATTGTTTTGTAAGTCGAACAACAATGCTAGATCCACAGCAAAAGAAATAACACTGATATATATTTGCTACCCCAATAAAACACAGAAACTATTTGTGTATATTATTTGCAGCAGAAAACTATTTATGCCATGTCAGATGCTGTCACAAGTCATCATTCAACACTGATGAGGCATAACCTCTCTACCTTTGGCTAACACATTTTGATGACAAAATCATAGGCACAGCATGAGTTCTTCAAGTATACATATCTGGTTGTCTCTGCTTACACTGATGACACCTGAAGTCATTGATGGGTTGCTGTCATTTGAAGCAACGAGAGAACATAATAAAAAGCAAATAGAATTCAACGTGAGTTCAAAACATTACCCTTAATGCATGCAGAAAACAAAGCATATCTCTATGGAATCCTACAAAGGCTTCAAGTGCAGAACATTTAGTGACCGGGTCACATACACCAATTTCCTACCAACCAAGGGAGAGCATTTGTCTCTCTTTAATGTTGACCAACATGTTGCTGAGTAAATTTCATACTGCTTAGTATTCATCTGTTAAAGCAAACAAGGTTATAAAGTAAGTATACTTACTTAAATTTACATTTAGTCACATAAAATATAGAAAGTAAAATTATTGCCTTTGAATTTTAAAAAATTCTGCACAGAATTCAGCTTGCACAAATATTAAGCAGGTCAACATTGAAAACCATTATTGATGCAGGTAATAAAAGAGTTATAAGTGAAAAGGTGCAATGTAAAAAGTGTGCAGTAGTCTTGAGGGGTTATGTAATAAAAGGCACTAAGTTTGCCCAGGTGCAGTAACCCATAGCAAGCAATTAGCAGGTATAAATTACTTGTTATCTGTTTGAAGGCAAACATCTTATTGGTTGCTATAGTTTATGGCTACTGGGCAGACTTAAGTGTTTTTTTTTACATATGGGGGTTTGTTTTGTCTAAACCTATTACCACATATAATTTAAAATCACTAAAGCCTTAAACATGAATACTTACTTAGGTGTGAGATGTACAGTATATATAATTATATAGTATATGTAATGAAATAGATTTAAAAGTTTTAATAGTTTTTAAAAATGGAGTGTTTCTCATGTGTTTTTGACCTGGATATTTATTATCTGTAGTTTGAATTTTCTCAAGTGTCAAAAGCCCCCAAAATTTCCAGCAATATGCAACTTTAACATGGACTTTAAAGGTAACAAATATCCCCCCTTTTTGGCATAAACAAAACATGCTTGATTCCTCAGACTGAAGGGAAACCATGATAGTCTGCCTCTGACTCGCAAGTACCATTTCCCCAGCCCTCCCTCTTAGGTTGGCAGAATCTGCACCTTGTACCATGTTAAAATGATTCTGGGGTTCGAAGTCCCTCTACTTTCCAATGAATCTGTGCGCTGCCCACTATGGAAAGTAGAAAGTCCCAGAATCCATCATTTCAAAAAAGCTGACAGAGGGTTTGAATGATTCAGAACAAATAGTATTTAGCTATTTTTTCCTTTTACTAGTAAAGCAATTTGCAAGAACTGTTTAGGCGTCTTTCACGTTATTGGAATGCTAAAAACATTTCCATTTAAGCATATGATGATGTGTCCTTTAGATTAATGGATCTGTAAATGTAAGTATTGTTTTGCTATCATCATAGATTTATTCTAGCTCAGTCCATATCAGTCCATATCAAGTATAATGTATTGTCTTCAATGAAAAATACTTAGTTTTACCCCTTTTCCTAGGACAGGGAAAGGCCATTTGTGGAAAAAAGCATTGCTAGACAAGACATTTTACCCATAGCGTAACCTTAAACATGTACTCTTATGTGCTGAATCACTGGCACTTTGCTGGATAACTACGAAGCACCTATGTTGTTGGCTGGCAAAGGGTTAAATAGAATCTCCACCCCAAAACTGTTTTTTGCATAATGAAAGTAAGTTTTATTGTAAGCAATTTCCCAATACCCATTCATTAAACTGGCTATTTCTTTATGTAATTTTTTGATAAATAACTTAAAATTCACTGAAAATATTGAATATTAGAACAATTTATGCTATACAGTTTCCTAGAATTATATTTTATTTCATTACACACAAAACTGTTTTGTTTTTTCCTTTTACAATTTCTCCAGGTGCAAGTGCTAGAGCGCTAAGAGGCACAAAAGCACACCCCTAATGAATACAGCCCTGACCAATGCAGGCTGCCATGTATTCATGGTGAGACACTGGCCTCTTAGCTCAGTTTTGAAGTGCAGAGACTTGCAGTAATTTTTTAAAGTGCATGGCAAGGTGCAAAGTGCAAACATCATAATGGATTGCCCTCATTTGCACATTGCACTGTAAATAAATGACCCCCTAGGAAGAATTGCATTGCTGGTTTTGGATAATGAATTTCTGGGTGACAGATTCCATAGCTGCATACACTACTTGTAATTATGTGTATGTATATACAATAATTATTACTGCTGAGTGCCCGCACCCAGTACCTGTACTCAGAGAGCCAAATAATCAGATCACTAGAGACACCCAGGCCTTTAGCCTACAAGGTCACACTCTTGTGGGCATTGTTAGTTGTCTGGATTTTCTTTTTCTGAACAATCAGCTTTGATGAGAGTGTATCAATTTGGTCACTGAAAACAATTGATTGGGCGCCCCACACTGGGATAAATGGTTGGCCTGTTCTGTTGAAAATGAATGAAGTAGGCAGTCCACATATTTGCTGGGGGTTCAGTGTTAGACCTTACACACAACATTCTGAGAGCAAAACATTTTTATTGAAAATGTATTTGCACTTCGTTTGTCTCATTGAACTAAAATAAACACTATCACTATATGTTGTTGGGCTTCTGTTCAAATGTTAACATGACTAATATTTTAATTTATACAACAACATTCATTGTATAAAAGAGAGTGCCTGTTTCAAAGATTTTTAAAGGTTTGCATGTGAATATCCTGGTGCAGCCAATTTTGAATAGGGTTAGTGGTGCTTAGGCTTTTATACACGCACTTATTATTTATCAAGTCCCCTGTTGCAACTAAGGAGAACAAAATCAAGTCCTTAGTACTCATTTATTGTGCATTTTAGGCAGGGGCTTTAGTGCAACCTGCACCTTATACTGAATCAAACTGAAGGTGCAAAGAATAGCACTACAGGTGCAGTTTGGCTCTATACATACAGAGTTCTGTACCAGCTTGGTGCACCCTTATATTTACATCTGAATGACAAGCAAGAAAATACACTTGAAATACCCCAGGACACCCTTCATGAATTCAGGCAGCACTGTATTCATTAAACAGGTGAGGTCCTTAACCTGCCCTTATTGGCACTACGTGCAAGGCACTTGCATTTTGTTCCTATATTTTGTATTTTGTGCCTTGCCCAGAGTGACATAAATAAGCCCCAACTTTTCTAATTCGTAATCTTACAATTATGTTTTGTATAGTTAACTCACAAAATCGGCTCCTTTTGCCAGTTGCCTTCTAATCTACATTGCCAGAAGTGATTCATATGGAAACACTGAATTCAAGGATACCAAGCATTCAAATCCAACAACTACATTTATGAAACATCATTGTCTCATAATAAACAGTTTGATAGAACCTTTCTGGAAAACAATGTTTGTGCTTCAATAAGCACATGTATCTGTGGGAAGTCATACATCTATCTTAAGTCAGCCTCATTCAATAGTGCTCTGTAATATCTCATGATGGCAACATTGCTGCAATAAAAGCCATCAATAGGAAATCAACTCTTAGAATGATTTATTTTAATGGATCAAAACGATATTAATTTATATGGAGAATATAAGATCTTGGAATGTAAGATATTTCTGAACTATATTGTTGCCCATTATACATCAGCAGTAGCAACCAGTGCACATATTTCAGACCGTTATGACAAATAAGACTTTGTATGGGATAATATAGGAAACAGAACGCTATAGGAGTACTTGTCATGTAAGTGACAATTGTAAGAAGGGCACCACAGGGAGGAATCAATAATAGATGAATGAAAGCATTGCGGTTTTTGTTTTTTCTTTACTTGAAATAAATATATATATATGAAATATAAAAAAAAAAACTGGCCACAAATCAAAGAAACTGGGAAAAAGCACAATGAGAGCTTACAAAGGAAGAAAAACAGTTGGGGTCATTTATCAAGGTGCCATCAAAAGGTTTATTAGTAAGAATTCACTTTGAGTCATTTATTAAGATATTTTGTGATTTAAGTAGGACATACGTGGAGAGATACATCTGGAAATATCCCATAACGAGTGTATTTGTCGTTGTTTTGGTGATTCTACTTGGGCTGATCAGATAATTTGTCCCCCACATTCATGTCCCAATGTGGTTCACATCCAGCTTGATTATATATGTTACAGTTAAATTACAAAGTAGCAAAATGATTTTTTTTAAATGATAATTGTCAGTTATAAGTTATTTCATAAATAAACTAAAATTACCAAATTGCCAAAAATCCTTCTGATAGGATGGCAAAAAATGCTGTAAGTTACAAAAATATTATAAATGCCTTATATAAATGCTAATAATCTATTAATGTAATCGCAATGCAGAAGTGCTCTTTGCAGAAGCTCTAGGGGGTACTCTCCTTTGCCCCTTAGTGCCAGCGCAGTTCTGCTCAGGAACATAGTGAATGAAGAACTCAAATGTAAAACTTCTGGATATAAAAGCTTGCAAGTTTATATAGTCAATGGGAGTTCTCCTGGAAAAAATGTATGGTTTTTTTTTAGTTAGAGTTTTTCATTGAAAAATAGAGTTTTTTTCATTTGTAATTTGTAATAAATAAACAAAGTTTGGTAAAATTTTGAGTTTATTCGAATTGAAAAAAAATTCTAAAATTCACCAGTTCAAAAATTGCTAAATAAGCCTTCCCAATTTGTGATGAGCAATGGGAGTTTTGTGTCGAGTTTTTTCTCATGCCGAATGCATATAAGTCTGTGGGTTTTTGTATTGGAGCCAAGTTTTTTCTTTTATGCCATCAAATTCCCTTATTCTGTATAACTAGACAAACCTCTGACCTTCTTTTTAAATCCTGTAACTGTTTTGTTGTCATTTTAGCCAGTTACCCACTCACATAATGCCTTCTATTGTGTTTCTTTCTCTACCACTGGAGTTAAATGTTTATTGGCCATTAAAGTCTATTTGTCAAATATTCCACAATTTTCAGTTCCTGTTGGAGACCTATCCCCACGAATACAGAATAACAATATGCATGCTGGCCTTATATATACTACAGGCAAAATAAATAGCAACAGAGAATTGCTTGCTATTGTCGCTTGCTATACACAAAGTGTTGAGCAGCTCCTGGAGCAATATGACATCAAAATATCTGCCATATCTGCAAAAGTCACTGAAGTATGCTTAGCATCATGAAGAGCCCAAAAAGCCGATACTGTTTCTCCACTGTAAATGAATGAAATGCAAAAAAGAGAACATTCTAATTGCAAAGATAAACTGATGCATGAAAGCTCTGCGGTAAAAAATGTATCCAAATATATTTTAAAAAAATTAAAAAAAACAACTATGGAGAAAACTGTTTGTGGAACAGAGGGACTTATGAATTATACATTACTCCTGCAGGAATTGCTCTAAATCTAGAAAAGTACATGTACAAGCCCTTAGGTATTAAGGTAAGAACAATTAACGTGTTGGAACAGTTGTATCTAATATGGTTCATTCACAACAACAAAGAGCTTTTATCGTGTTTTCCACCTGATCAACAGTTTTGTTCAGTGGATTCTGAACATTGAGTTCTAAGTTTGGGGAATTAAAAGAACATGACAGAGTCAAAACAGTAAAATATGAAACCAGCGGTAATGGGCTGAGTGGCCGGTGGCACACTGAAACCTTCTAATTTTAACATAGTGAATGTTAACAGTTTGAGGCACACGAAATCAAGCATGAGGTCAGAGGAATACAAGTTTGGGATACAACTGAAGCTCTCGGAACTATTAGTGTGGACAAGGTAAGATTTGTAGAATTAATGCGTTACATGCATGTCCTGCTTTTTTTAAAATCAATATTAGAAAGGAATCCGGTAATCTTACACTGTGTCTGGTATTCACTGTTTGGTTTATCCTCCCTTTGCTTTTGGAAATACTATATACCAGTACTAGATGTCCCATTCTGGGAGTAAGGTCCTTTTAGGGGGACAAAGCAATCATTTGGGACTTAAATGGGAACTTTGGCTTCCAAACCAAAATGTATTAAAGAGCCCCACACAACACAGAAACTCCTAATATGCCTTCCACTGTAATCTGTTCCTTCAAGAATATGAAGACTTTTACCATTTTATATGCTGAAATCCAGCTGCAAATCAGTTCTTCTTTTTCTGCATTATTTAAAATCCTGGCAGGAGAGGAGGGACTAAAACATTGATGTTACAAAGTGTAACAACCTCTCCACAGTTTACAGACAGCATGCAGGAACTACATAACCCACAATGCATTGCACTGTGATGTTTCTTTCCTTACTGATATTACGTGAGCAGGGAATTGTGGGATTTGGAGGATGCAGGCTGAAGGCTTTGAGTCTCAAAGTAATCAGATCAGGCTTAGGTAACTGTTCCAAACCATATTATTACATAAAAAATCATGAAAAGGCAGCATATATTTTAACTGATGTGTATTGCAAAGTTGCTTGAAATTATGTTTACTTTTCAAAAAGCTTAAGTTGTTTTTGGGTGGGGTTCCCCTTTAAAGGGGAACTGTAGGGTGACAAATTATTTACTTTTGTGGAAATCCTTCAAACTTTAGAAGTGAATTAGTAACTGCCCACAAAGGGATAATGATAACATTCAGAAATGTTGTGTGGGTCCCTGTTAGTCACAAAAGTTTCCATCTCTTCCACCTGAAAGTCAGACTTACAGACTATTCCTGCTATCATGCCTGCACAGTGTGGAAGTAGATTGATGCTTGAATGAGCTTTTCCCATTTGTACCTCATCATTACTCACGCGGGTCATCCAATAGTAAGTTATGACCTAGAGATTCATGGGTTGAATTGCATCCATCTTTAATTATGACCTGCAGTAAACTACAAAATATTAAAATTCAAGTGATTCTCTACTTGGTCCAAAAGATTCACCTCATTAAACAAATATTATAAAGAGGAGATATTGGGTTTCCGTGCAAACAAATATATTTGTGAATGTATTTAATACACTGGCAAATTAGAGATAATGTAATATTAATGTGGCACTGCTCATTTTGCAAACCTATTGACTGTAATACCAAAGATAGAAGAAAAGTGTACTTTGTATAAATGGAAATATATTTTTTACAGCAATAAAATCACTGCATGGGGCTCAGCTAAAATAGGGGAGGCTGATTTATCAATTTTAAAGTTCAGGTTTTTTTTCTCATTAACTACCATTATATGAAAAACAATTGATTGTGACAAGTTGCAGAAGTAAAACCCCCAATCACAAACAGAAATCACAGTGTTCTGTCCATTTTCAGTGAGTTTGTAAAAAATTGACTGCTGAAAAATAAAATTGCCTCTATAAAGGTTCAATAGGTTTTATTTTCCAAAAGTTTTCATTGGAATTTCCAACTTGATAAATCTTGATAAATCTCAAAAATGTGAGTTCTCATAATGTTGTAAAATGTTAGTGTTACATATAGAGGCCGATTTATCAGTTTTTGAGTTCAAGTTCATTGGAGAAGATGATTTTTCTCTAAAACATTTGATTGTAAATGAAAATCACATTGTTCCATTTATTATGAATGAGCCCCTAGGATCTGACTGTAGATATTTAATACATTTGCCCCTCAGTGACGATGGAAAAAATTGTATATATAGACTAAATACAGTATAACTTATCATAGTGATTTATTAGTAGTGAATGCATATTGTTCGTCATGGACCACAAATGTATAGTTTATTTATCTCTCTTCCCATCAGTCTAGCTACCTATATAGTCTGTGAGAGGTACAGTAACATTTACCTTTTCCTTCTGCTTTTTCAATTCAGATCTTTTAATAATCGACTAGTCTTTCGTGGTTTTAGTGGAAATAAGTTTTTTCTGTGGTTTCAAAAAGCTCTAAAAACACTAAAATCAGAATGCTGATAAATAGATAAATTCACTGTTTGCTACAACACAAAGAAAATCTGGTGCCTTCCCCAGTAAGTAATGTAATACTAGTTAAAGTTTCGCAAAGTGTAGAAATCCAGCCAACAACCAATCAAATTATTGTGTTCAAACAGTTAATAATGTCTTATTGGTTGCTGGGCTTTATAGACCTTACTCATTAATCATTTCAGGCCCACTATACTTAGCAGATGTAATATTAACAATGGAGAGAATACTTTATTATAGCATCAGTTAAACATTGTGACTGATTGTAAAATCCCATTAGGGATTATTATTGAGTGACAGTGCTAATGGGTACAAAACTGCACCCATTAGGGCAACATACTCTTTGACCTTGCACCTAGCAGTTGCATGGCACAAGTGTACTGTGCCCCCTTGCAATGGTTGTTTGTATGTTACCACACAAGGAACATTCCAGAGAGCAAACTTGTGCCCATTAGCACGCCAGTTACACCTACATTAACACTTCTGGCACATAGCACAAAACAAAGATAAAAAAGCAAGGGAAAGCAAGGGAGCAAACTACCTAATATCTGAACTTCAAGTCTCCCAATACGGCTTGCACCCATGTACACTGCACACATGTATACTTATAACGGGTGCACATCTGGACTCCTATGGATGGCCCACATGCCACCCCTTACATTTTGGTCTCAAGCTGACCTTCCTTGCTACCTATTTGCTATCAGGTGTGAATATTATAACATATATTTTAACCTATGTAATCAGTTACACAATGACAGGGCACCACCCAGGGCTGTATTAAGGCCATGACATCACACACACCTACGTTGAGGTATTGGCGTCACATGCAACATGTGTATGATGTCACTTCCACTGAGTGACCCAACCCCTACCCCTCACCCCCTCCAGCTCTGTCACTGGATTTCTTATAGAAATCTGTGGCCAAAGCATTTTTTTTAAATCAAAAAATTAATATATGGCCACCATTTGCACAAGCACCATGAAACATAACATTTCCAGCTGGTTTTGTGCTTTGTCTCCTCTTTTGTAAATCAGCCTTTTTGCTTATATTCTCCATTCTCATAAAGAACTTATTATATTATAAAACCTACGTCATATTGTTGTGAACTGTACGTCACCAATAACAACAGGACTGCAGGGTGCGCCTCTTTATTATTTTATTTCCAGCCTTCTTTTCCTTTTTGGTAACTTGGAACATTGGAACTGTTATATTTAGCAGTCAGTTGTTGCAGTAAATCTTTGAGTTTTAAAAAAATCTATATTGATTTTTATTTGCTATATTGTTTTGAAAAAAAGCATAAAAGTAATTAATTGTTTTTTTGTGCTGATAAGATAGACATTAAAAACACTTTTAACGCTGCTTTTAAGAGACACAGCAAATGGGTGGAATTTTAAAACTGGACATGGTTTTGATCAATGCAGTAATTGACCTTTTCAGTGTACTCACATCTTACTTATGGAGCCCAGCCATTCATCTATTGGACCCCAAAACACAAAGAAAAGCCTGGTTACATTTAACCTGGATCTCCTGCTGTGGGAGAAAAAAAGGCAGCATTAAAGTTCATCTACAAATAGATGCTCTCTGACATGGCGACATTGATTTTCTAAGAAAGTGTTTAATATTTTTCATTAAAAGGAGAAGCTCCATTAGTAATAGCAAGAGCGCTAAGCCAGAAGTGGCACGACTATATGTGTGGCTTTAAGCAAGGAAGGTGAATGGGAGCTCCTGCTGTAGGGTGAAGATTAACTGCTGTGTGGCCTTGTTAGTTGTAAGTGAGGGCTAGCTCTGTGTGCGGGTGTCACAGACAAAGTGACATTGACATAACCGCCATTTCATTCTAGGTCAACTTGTAATCATATTACACGTGCATCTTTATGTCTAACCGTTCAGCGTCACAACAGCAGCAGCAATTGAATAAAACAAATCCTTTAAATACACAGTTGTTAACACAAATACACATGATGTGATGTCAAGGGGAACATTAATAATAAACCTTACTTTTTTCTTTTCTTTCTGCTTTTTTTCTTGTGCCAGCTACATGGGTGTTAAGGGGCATTTTTTCTTGCACCAAATGTATTGGAGACAATAAGCATTTTTACTCAAGGTTTTTTTTTTCTTGCCACATGCATTGGAGTCAATAGGGTTGATTCACTAAAGGTCGATAAGCTTTATCGCATGCTTTTTTTGCGTTTTCCGAAAGTAATGCCATGTATGGCTAATATGCGTTTTTCCGCATGCGGTGACAATTTGTGCGTGCTGCAGCAAATACCACACGAAAATAGTATTTGCGACTTAAATAATGCAAACAGCATTGAGTCTAAATTAACACAAGTATCCTCTTAATGAATCGTGCGTTAAGACGCGATAAAAATTTTTACGCATGCTAAATAGCGCTCGTTTTAACTCACCTTAGTGAATCAACTCTAATGTGTTTTTTCCCCCAAAAAAAAAGCATGATGAAATTCTCATATATAGTCATTAATGTCTCCACTCGACAAAACATGAATTTTGCCACAAATCTGTATAATCTGTATAATCCTTCCATACTGTTATGGTGGTAGGGGGGTTCACTAGCTTTTATAGACTTAAAGGGGATCTCCACCCAAAAACTGTGTCTGCATATTGAACTGAAATTGAATTTTCAGCTAGTTTCCAATATACCTGCTTTAATGATGGTTTATCAGTGGTTTACAGTGTTTTGTACATGTAATTGTGACTCAAAGTAGTATGAGTTTCTCACTTTCTATTCTTTGGTTCAGTAACACAAGTCAGTTTTCCTCCAGGTGAATCGGCTGCTTCTGCTACATAGTTTCAGGGGTCTAAACCATATTAGCACAGGTTACAAACAAGCACAGATACTGCTTTTAACAAAAGTTATATTTATAATTAACATTAAAGTTGAATCAGTCAAAACATTTTTAATTAACATTTTTTGGCAAGTTGCTTAGAATTTCAATTTGTCTCATTACGCAAAAAAAGGGGGTGAAGACAGATGGAGATCACCATTAAAGGAAAACCAAAGCCTAAAACTCAATATGACTAGAAATTCTGTATTTTTATATACTAGACTGGATATGAAAAGTTTATATAACATATAACATTATATTTCAGTTTTATATAACATGTCTAAATAGTGATGAGCGAATCTGTCCCGTTTTGCCATAAATTGTGCGAAACTGCTGAAAACTGTGTAAAATGAAGAAAAATGTGTTAAATGCGGCTGCCATGTAATTTTTTTCGACACAACTTATTTGACGTGACCGTGATTTATTTCATGTGACCGTGATTTTTTTTTTATACAACAGCGACTTATTTTATGTGACTGTGATTTTTTTTTTGATGCAAATGCAACTTATTTATCACTTGGAAAAAATTTGGCATTTGTGAAATGTGGAAGAATGTGAAATACAAATAGGGAGAAAATCATGGACGGCCTATCCTGCGTAGATGATGATCTATACTGAGATGCTCCAGGATCTGGCTCCTGCAGTATCTGTCTGAGCCATGACAGGAGTTTAAGTCCTAGCTTTTGTACAAGTCCGAGCTAAGGCCTACTGACCAATTTGCCCACGTTAGTAAGGGCGGAATCAAGGCACGTGGTTATTAGGACTGCCCATTGACCAGGGCGGAATCAAGGCACGTGGTTATTAGGACTGCCCACATTAGTAAGGGCGGAATCAAGGCACGTGGTTATTAGGACTGCCCATTGACCAGGGCTGAATCAAGGCACATGTTTATTAGGACTGCCCACATTAGTAAGGGCGGAATCAAGGCACGTGGTTATTAGGACTGCCCATTGACCAGGGCTGAATCAAGGCACATGTTTATTAGGACTGCCCACATTAGTAAGGGCGGAATCAAGGCACGTGGTTATTAGGACTGCCCATTGACCAGGGCTGAATCAAGGCACATGTTTATTAGGACTGCCCACATTAGTAAGGGCGGAATCAAGGCACGTGGTTATTAGGACTGCCCATTGACCAGGGCTGAATCAAGGCACATGTTTATTAGGACTGCCCACATTAGTAAGGGCGGAATCAAGGCACATGTTTATTAGGACTGCCCACATTAGTAAGGGCGGAATCAAGGCACATGGTTATTAGGACTGCCCATTGACCAGGGTGGAATCAAGGCACATGGTTATTAGGACTGCTACAGCTACCAGCTGCACACATTTTCCCTGTTTGCCCCAAGAAAGCATACATGACAGTCCAAGATGGAAGGGATTACAAACTACTGAATAAAACAATAATCTATATAATGAATACTCCCCAGGAATGCTTGCTACTCCACTAGAGCAAAGAGGCCACTGTGATCCTGCTCTGAACTATTCTGCCTCTTTGCCTTACCTAGGCCTGGGTAACTTCATTATACAACAAAGTACTAAAGTTACTATGCACAAGAAAAGCTTGAATGGGTCCTTTAAACTGGAATCCAAGAAGGGACAGGGAGTATTACATGATCTCTCCTTTTAAAGACAGGGAAGCATCTTGCTTTACAGCCACAGCACTGAGTCCCAGGAGAGACCGTCCATGATTTTCTCCCTATTTGTATTTCACATTCTTCTGTTCAATCACAAATCTCTCCTCTCAGGGGAGTTGCACATGAAATAGAGACCTCTGCTCCTGTCTTTTGAAGGGCTGATGCACTAATATTAGAGATATTAGAGATTTCTAGGTCTGTTGGAAAGAGGGTATTTAATGTTTATAATGGTTTATATTTTACGCTGTCTATAGACTGCTGTCAGTAGTCTGTGAGTGATGTTCTTATTACAACATGTAGCATTTGTAATGGAATTATTTACTTTTCAGCTAAACGGCACTGTCTTTTATAATTGGCGAAACAATTACATTACCCTTTCAAGGTTAAACTGAAAAAAATTGATGTGTTTGATGCTTCACTTTATGCGTTACTATGAATTGCTAGTAATACAGAAAATGACTTGTCCTTAGTAAGAGCAGTAACTATTGTTACCACTCAAACCTTGCTAAAGCAGCTCCATCGCTCTCCAAGCACCTCTTACTGGCGCTTTAAGGACACATAAAGCCTACATTTGCCTACAATGTATATCAGTTGGGCACGTCTCTCCCACCCAATGTACTGCATAGATCCCCTCCATTTTCCACATCACATTTTCCTAAAGCAAATAACAGCTTTCAGCCGGTGGCCATTTTTCCTCTGATACATAATCAGATACATTTAAATCTGTAAACAGCATACACACACAGACCCTTATTCAGCATACATTTCATCAAGAATACAGGCTCACACAGGCACAACTGTCTCTGATTAAAGTTCTGCTTTGTTTGTACTGAGCTCAGGAGAGAAGGTTAGGAGCAAAAAATTAAAGCAGACAGCTAGAGCTGAGTTTCTATGGGAACCAGCAATGCCATCTCTTCACTGGCTGCTAGACTGGGGGTGTGTTTAGTAATCTGAGCTTAGAACAACTGAGCATGCCCACAAGCCAGGAATCAAAGCAAATTCCTGAGGGAGGGGCCAAGTGGGTTACAGGAGGAGAAGGAAATAAGTGATTAAGGGGATATTGCAGCCTTACTATTAGCCTCTGGACAACCAGTGTGGCAGGAATTGAAAGATTTCAAAGCAGCTGTTCTCTGATTACATTTTTGTGTGTATGGTTTACATGTCCTTTACAGACAAACGTTTCCCTTCACTTTTTGTTAATTATTTAATTATGTATTCAGTAGCTCCCAAATTTGACCAGTAAGTGACAGTATTAATAGACCTAGCACTTACAGGCCAAAAATGGGCAAATCAACCTCCGGAGCTTTAGCCCTGTCCAGTCACATACTTGATGCACATTACACACCCTGTCAGGAGAAATACCTAACATTTGAAGGATATTTATTCCAAGATATACCTTCTGAGGATTAAAGCTAGGTGGCTTAAAACCAGACCTTATAATAACAAATCAGAACAAGATCCGAATATTTGTGTTATTTTGACCGCTTAGCAAAGGGAACCTCCAGGGAGCCCCTATATTAAACAGGTGATCATTTCTACTCAATAGGGGTCATTTATGAATTTGCACTTGCATTTGTAACTGACCCCAAATGTCTGCATGCCACATCTGCTCGTAAAATGTGTAATCTTGGTTATTGTTCAACCTTGAGAGCTAAAAAGTCTCTTCCAGAAAGCACTATGTTACACTGACATTCTGACCTGATATAACATTTGTAATTGAAAGCTTTGGCATTATACAAGGACGATTACCTTGGCATGCTTTCTTTTTCTTTCATCAAATCATCATTGCTAGAAAGGGAAGACAGGTGACATTTTTCCTACTATTTGGTGGTTCTTATTGAACATTTCAGTTGTTCTAATGTCTATTTATTTCAATTATTTAAATGCATCGAGGAGGCCCATTTCTTAACATTTTCATTTTAGGGGTTTTAGAGTTTTTTGAAACACATGACTAAACTCATTTTCCACTAAAATGCTTACGAAAAAACTGTATTAGTCACGATAATATCGTATTGGCGATCCGAAAGTCACAAAATTTTCGTATCCGAAAGATCGTAAATGGCGGGAAATCCTTTTTGACTTTGATCCTTCTGTGCATGATTTTGAAAGCCTCCCATAGGACTCAATGGCACTCTGCAGCTCCAACCTGGCCCAAGGAAAGTCTCCCATAGGGCTCAATGGCACTCTGCAGCTCCAACCTGGCCCAAGGAAAGTCTCCCATAGGGCTCAATGGCACTCTGCAGCTCCAACCTGGCCCAAGGAAAGTCTCCCATAGGGCTCAATGGCACTCTGCAGCTCCAACCCGGCCCAAGGAAAGTCTCCCATAGGGCTCAATGGCACTCTGCAGCTCCAACCTGGCCCAAGGAAAGTCTCCCATAGGGCTCAATGGCACTCTGCAGCTCCAACCTGGCCCAAGGAAAGTCTCCCATAGGGCTCAATGGCACTCTGCAGCTCCAACCTGGCCCAAGGAAAGTCTCCCATAGGGCTCAATGGCACTCTGCAGCTCCAACCTGGCCCAAGGAAAGTCTCCCATAGGGCTCAATGGCACTCTGCAGCTCCAACCTGGCCCAAGGAAAGTCTCCCATAGGGCTCAATGGCACTCTGCAGCTCCAACCCGGCCCAAGGAAAGTCTCCCATAGGGCTCAATGGCACTCTGCAGCTCCAACCCGGCCCAAGGAAAGTCTCCCATAGGGCTCAATGGCACTCTGCAGCTCCAACCTGGCCCAAGGAAAGTCTCCCATAGGGCTCAATGGCACTCTGCAGCTCCAACCTGGCCCAAGGAAAGTCTCCCATAGGGCTCAATGGCACTCTGCAGCTCCAACCTGGCCCAAGGAAAGTCTCCCATAGGGCTCAATGGCACTCTGCAGCTCCAACCCGGCCCAAGGAAAGTCTCCCATAGGGCTCAATGGCACTCTGCAGCTCCAACCCGGCCCAAGGAAAGTCTCCCATAGGGCTCAATAGCACTCTGCAGCTCCAACCTGGCCCAAGGAAAGTCTCCCATAGGGCTCAATGGCACTCTGCAGCTCCAACCTGGCCCAAGGAAAGTCTCCCATAGGGCTCAATGGCACTCTGCAGCTCCAACCTGGCCCAAGGAAAGTCTCCCATAGGGCTCAATGGCACTCTGCAGCTCCAACCTGGCCCAAGGAAAGTCTCCCATAGAAATCAATGGCACTCTGCAGCTCCAACCTGGCCCAAGGAAAGTCTCCCATAGGGATCAATGGCACTCTGCAGCTCCAACCTGGCCCAAGGAAAGTCTCCCATAGGGATCAATGGCACTCTGCAGCTCCAACCTGGCCCAAGGAAAGTCTCCCATAGGGCTCAATGGCACTCTGCAGCTCCAACCCGGCCCAAGGAAAGTCTCCCATAGGGATCAATGGCACTCTGCAGCTCCAACCTGGCCCAAGGAAAGTCTCCCATAGGGATCAATGGCACTCTGCAGCTCCAACCTGGCCCAAGGAAAGTCTCCCATAGGGCTCAATGGCACTCTGCAGCTCCAACCCGGCCCAAGGAAAGTCTCCCATAGGAATCAATGGCACTCTGCGGCTCCAAACTGGCCCAAGGAAAGTCACAATACCGAAGCTTGAATGAATCCGAAGACACGCAAATATACGAAAAAGTTGCAGAAAATAAGCACAGTACAGACAAATACAATTTTTTTGTATTTTGTACCTGTCGTACTTAAATAAATCAGCCCCTTAGTTTACTAAATAAATATTTAAACAGTAACTTAACCCAATAGGATTGTTTTGCTTTCAATAAGGATTAATTAGTTGGGATCAAGTACAAGGTACTGTTTTATTATTACAGAGAAAAAGGAAATCATTTTTAACATTTTGAGTTATTTAATTAAAATGGAGTCTATGGGAGATGGGCTTTCACTAATTTGGAACTTTCTGGATAATGGGTTTCCAGATAACGGGTCCCATACCTGTAACACAAATCTTTCAGCTGAAAACAGGACAAGCTGCCCATTGACTTCTACATGACCTCCACAGCTTTTAGATGGCATATCTTTACTTTTGGATTTGTTGCAATTATGACACATAATAAATGGCGAAAAAAATCATGTGGTTTTGCAAAAAAAAAAATATATATTTTTTTTTGTGTAAAAAATATGAATAGTGAAAAATAAAGCACAACCCTTAGTAAATGCCCCCTTAATGTCACATTATCAACTGTCTTTTAAAGAGACTTTTGGCAAAAAGTTTATAATGGGTATCTTTAACACAGTCAGTTTCAAGTTTCAAGTTTTATTGTCATATACAAATAACAATGAAGCATCATTACTGTAATGAAATTTTTTTGACCCGTGTTCCTCCCAACTTTATATAGACAAAAAAAAATACAAATATTAAATATAATAAAAGTGTGCAATAAATGTACAAGTATTTACAATAAAAAAATGCAATGAAATATTTGAAATTGTGCAGTGGCTTTGCTTAAAGTGACACTGGGAAGAGTGCAGTAGTTATGGGGAGTGTGTGTTGGTTTGTGCAGAATGTCAGCAGTTCAGAAGCCTGATGGCTTGTGGGTAGAAACTGTCTCTGTATCTGCTGGTGCGAGTCTGGATGGTCCTGTACCGCCTGCCTGATGGTAGGAGCATGAAAAGTCTTTGGCTGGGGTGGCCGGGGTCAGAGAGGATCTTCCTCCTACAGCGCTGTCTGTACAGGTCCTGCATGGCCGGCAGTTCAGTTTGCATCATAAATTATGACCTGATATTTCAGTAGATTTCAGTAGATTTTCAGAGCAATGAGAATGATTATTTTAGCACTGTAACAAGAGAAGTACTTAAAGAGAAAATTAAGTTGTGAAGACTTAAGTAGCACAGTTGCCTGTTGTGACAATTACTAGCATAAGCAACTAACATAACACCCATATCTGTTATTTAGTAACGTTGGTAATGCCCCATTTACATTGCCTACAGTAGAAATCACTCGGTGGATTCGCTCAGAGTCTCAGTTCTAACTAAAAATACTTTTGAAGGTTATCACTGTAGGCTTCACTGAGTAAATGTACCACTTGCTGCCAGTCACTATAGCTAAAGCCAATAACTTCCAAACACAAAGCAGAACAGATTATAATAAATTTGTTAATAATAGAATTTACATAGCAAACTCAGCAATTTATATGTTTCTTTAACATTTTGGAGATAGCATGTTTTGCATAATATGCACAATGTGTTTTTTTTTACCAATAATGCAGCATTTTTCCCACAATTCCAGTGTTATTGGGCCACACGTGAATTTGCAAGTAACCGGGCAGTGTGTGTTTTTATAAACTGGATGCAATTTTCGAGAAAATATTGCGTGGGGGTTGAGGATTCTGTAAGGCTCTGCATTAAAATGACATTCAGGCTGCAGATGGAGCCCTGGAATAACCACCACCTTCATAGAGGCAGTAACACTAGAGTTCCCTTGTGTAAGCGCACATGCGCACCACTCATCAGAAAACCCTGGGTGGGGCAATGGAATTTGGTGCAAATACGCTGAAGAATATGGAGTGTTTTTTGGATACTTGAATTAGGGGAAAAATTAAGGATTGTGATTAAAAAGAATAGGAAATTCAGTCAGAAATTCAGTTTCAGTGTGTAGGAAATGTATTTTTCTTCTGAGCTTCAGTGTTCTTGTACCAGCCTGTATTGTGTTGTGTTAATGATTTGTCAGTAATCAATCAGCCTTTTTGCATCCAATCCAGCTTATGTGCTTATGTACAACTCCAGCTTCCTATTAATAAAAATTGACTCAAATCAGATGTGGCCAAAGTGCATTAAGTCAGTTGTTGGAAAAAGGCCCTAGTCTATATAATCATATTAAGAACAATTAAGAGTACCTTTATACTGCTGGTGGTTCAGGTAATATCTGTAATATTGGAAAAAATGATTTTGATATAGATTAGTATTTTAGAATGTTTTTTTCTGAAAACCATTCCATATACTAAAAGGGTACTGCATTCATTCGGGAACTAGAGCAAATAAGGGATTCATTGAAAAAAACCCAATGTTTTGAACACTGCTGTCCTTAGGGACCAAGAAACAGAGCTGAAACACATTAAAATTCCCTAATACCCGCCCATTTTTGGACCCATAAAATACTAGTGTAACCATGACACCCAATGTAAACACATACTAGGGCTTGACAAGTTATATTATAAATTACAAATTTTAGTATTTCTTTTCTTCACTGCTTCACTGTCCAACTTTGATAGGACCGTGAAATAAGCCTACACAGGAAACTAAAATTGTATCACTAGAAAAAGGTAGAATAAAATATATTGCTTTATGTTCTTTTTTCACATGCATTCTTGTTCTTTTATTAAAGTGATCTTTGCTGAAAGGGCAATGTATAATGCATTTATCTATTGCTCCATGTTATTTAAACACTTTACTTCAGCTATTAAATTGTGCACACATCCCAACCACTCGGGTAATACTAACTGCACATTTTTGAGCTAAGTTATAAACACAATGGGCCCGATTCACTAAAGTCCGAAATAAGGAGTGCTATTTATAGCATGTGTTAAAAATCTTATCACTTCTTATTTTTCGCTCGATTCACTAAAAGGACACTTGTCATAATTAAGAAGCGATGTTCTTGGCGTTATTTATCTTGCGACGACATATTTTCAAGCAATATATTACGCAGCGCACAACATATTACGCAGCACATTGCTTGAAAATATGTTGTCGCAAGATAAATAACACCAAGAACATCGCTTCTTAATTATGAAAAGTGTCCTTTTAGTGAATCGAGTGAAAAATAAGAAGTGATAAGATTTTTAACGCATGCTATAAATAGCACTCCTTATTTCGGACTTTAGTGAATCGGGCCCAATATGTATTGGAAGCCACATTACCCACATTGCAATGACAGTGCCTATTTTGAATCCCAGTCGGAGCTTTTAAGCAAGACAAGACACTTTTCAAAGAAATGGATCAGACAGAAAGGAACCCAATAAAAATGATAAAAAAAGAAAGCACAAAACTAACAGTAACTTTGTAGAATGGCACAGAGGCAAGATCATGAGGGGAGCACCAGGTCCTGTGAGTAGCAGTTCTAATAGTCAAAAGAAGCCACATTTATGGTCTTAAGCATCAAAATCACTAAAATGGACCCAAAATTGATTACAATTTCATGCAATTCACAAAGGTCCTTCCCCTGTCCATATTACTAACAAAAACCAAAGTTTCCATTCAGCCTGTTCTGATAATTTACGCACACAAGGGAACCCTGAGAACACCTCCAGCCTGGCGATGGAGATAATTCCAAGGTTCTCATGGCATGTTGTGTTAGTAGTTGCAGTACAAAAAAACCCTCATATAATTGCATATAACCTGCAAAAAGTTTTATCTGGAGTGAGGGTGGTGGTGCACTGATTTTATTGTGCAATGTGATCTACACTATCATGATCTACGTGGAAGATTCATCAAAGGAAAACTACAACTTCCATCTGTTCACAAAGTGAAGTACAAGTTGATCCAGGTACTGGTTCGATTGCCATCTTGGAGTCAGGAAGGAATTTTTCCCCCCTGAGATTATGGTTGAATGTGAATTACTATGTTACTATGAAGTAGTGGAACCAAATGCTGTGGGCTGATCACCAGCGGTACAGTCTATCTATACTTGCATGTATGTACATATTTTCTATTCATATAAGTACGAATATTGTTGCTCAGTACAGTAACCACTGACATCTCATAACTGAAAACAATACACTATCATGGCAGCCCCTCCAAGACACATGAGCACCACTGTTTTGCTCAGCATCAAAATGCATTTGATATTGTTAATTGTTTCAAAATTCAGATGCGTCCAGTATATAAAATACACGGTCCCTTTAGGCAGAAATATCACAAAATGTGAAATATTTCCAGCTGTCCAGCATTTGCTTTAAGCACGCATAAACTGTAAAAAAAATTCCCCCTAAGATCTATGATTTTTCAGTCTTTGTGCTTAAAATGTATATTGGAGGAATTTACATGTAAATGTCTCTCTCATGTTTTGGAAATGAGTAATGTGCTTCTAAAGAGAGCAGGGGCTGCTTGAAATATTTGTTAATCAGTGTTTTGAATCATTCTAAAAATAAAGTTTTGGCACGCAGACTGATCTACATAGGACGGTGCAAGTACCCAGAAATACAAATGAATCCGATCCCATTAACTCTAATGGGGTGGTAAATCTTGCAGTACCATCTGTTGTACAACATTGATACACTATTGGAATTCCTTATGTTATTTACATAATGGATACAAATGTGTTGTTTGATTTATGTGCCCAATCAATCTCTGTATATAAACATATTTACACTTTATATGCATCCGGGATCATCTCTAAACTTTTCAAGACCAAAATCTCTGATGTGATGTGAACAGTTCATATACCAAATAAACCGAACATCAAATTGCTTCTGAATCTTAGAACCTTTTTTTACAAGAATAATCAGATTTGTAGGGCACACTGTTGTCAATATTTGCTTAATTTACTTAATTACTTAATTTACTTAGGAGACATCTGTAGAAGTACTTGCTTTAGGTACAGTTTTAGCAATAACATGTAGTCAGAGTTAAGGCTACAGCAACACAGGGCTGATAAATGCGGATAAATTCAGGCTAATAATCACCCCTACACTCTGTACAGCCTTTCCATGATTCTTGGTCTGCTTTAGGATGTGTATTTAGGAGAGGATTTTGACACCAAAACAAGTGAGTATGCAAACCTGCTCTGTGTGATGTAGTGGGTGTAGGCACACAGAGTGGGTTTGCATACTCACTCATTTTGGCATCAAATTCCTCTCCTAAATACACATCCTAAAGCAGACAAAGAATCAGGCCCTACACTATGAACAGCCTTTCCATGTGCCTGCATCCAGAGCCACTGCGTTGGCCCAGGTGCAGGCAAATCGAGTGGATTTTGGTGCCGACATGCATACTGGAATGTGCTGAGCAATGCTGAAGTGTATGGCCTAAGAAACAAATTATTTTAAAGCAAGAAGAAGAACTTAGTGTGGACTGGTAAGTGGGAGGCCAATGCTTCCTGGGTCTGTAAGATAACTGTAGTCTTAAGAAGGAAAAAGGAGTGGCAGTTAAGGGACTTCTACATTTTGGCTGTGGTAGGCAGAAATCAAGGAGAACTAGAGTAAGGCAACAATTAAATAACAGATTCAGTTCAGTGAGGAACATGTATCTCATGGTTTATCACATGAAAACGTATGGATGAGATTCAATTTGAGGAGAAAATGTTTTTCTCCTAATTCAATTACAGTTCTCATAGACTTCAAAATGGTTTTCATGTGATAAACAATGATATTCTCAAATCTCAAAATGTGTCTTGTCCATGAGTTTTCATATGATAAACCTTTTTCTCACTTTACTGAATTTGGCAGAAAGTTGCAAATTGTCACAGTGAAAAGAGAGAAGTGAGCACTGAAAAAGCAAGCTGAAATAGTAGTTACATGATGAATGGCAGCAGAGCAGAAAACACATTAATATATTAATAAGTGCAATGTATTTGTTCTGGAAACAAAAGTGAGAGAATGAAATACAGATTAAGAAAATATTTATTTTAGTAACTAGGTATTTTGAGAGTTCACTAAAATATGAGAACAAAGCTCCAGGCCAAGCGTCTTTAGGCTACTTCACATCTAGCAGACAAGACATTAAAGGAGTCATTTAAGAACATACCCACAAATGCAGGTGCTCAGAAATAGATAAAGTAGAGATCACATATTTATGCAGTTAAGGTTCTTGCATCCAACTACATCGCATCCATCCTGCCTCTTCTCATGAATGGCATGCAACTGCACCTATTAAACATGGGGAACCCTGGAGCAAATCCATCCTGGGACATGGGATTAGCTCCAGGGTGTCCACAGTGGGTTGCACCAACAGACACACCAGACTTGTGCACAAAGAATCAGATGCAAACACACAACCCTCACTCTGAAAATGGTAAATACTGTACATCTTGAACCCAATTAGCATCATAAGCCAAACATAATTGTGTCCAATTTGACACAGTTTCTGAGGTGGCGCAACTCAGAGCATGGTTACAATGGTGCTGCAATTATGGGTAAAACACATGGCAATTTGCATTCAAAATTGCACTTTGCACACTCTGCACTTGCATCTGTAAATGACCACATATATATACTGTATATATTTATTTATTTATTATTTTTTTTAACCCCACTTTTGCCTTTTACAAAACTGAAGTCAAGATTGTTGGCTCCACATAACCACACACGGTCAGCATGAAAATATAGGGGCTTCAGGTCGGTAGGGTTAAGTAAAGGGGAGGCATGTTGAATTTGCTCCAGTAAAATATTATGCATGCAGTATCACTCATGGCTTATGTCAGTTATGGGATGCAGGAAGTCATGTTTTACCCAGCAAAGATCTGATTAGTTGCAAATGGGCATATATCACTGGTGATGTTGGCTTACACACTATAATAAATATGCCCCTTAGTCTGCTAAAAATCACTTAAACATTAAATAAACACAGTATGATTGTTTTGCCACCAATATGGGTTAATTGTATTGGGAAGGTGTGCATTTATACCGCCATATTCTATAAAGAGAAGGCAATTCTGAAATAATTGTTCCTGTACTATTCTATTCTTCTTGCAGTCGTGACGGATTCAGTGCGCCAGTGCTAAGGAATGTGAGCTGTTTATTTAATTCCACGCTGCACAGTGATTGATGCAGAATGTTACTGCCATCCCATGGTAAAGTTCTAGCATAGCTTAAGCTAACTGTTTATGATCTGATCAAATTGCAGCCTGGGGAATTTAATTTATGTACTGCTTTTATAACTAACATGTCCTTTTTCGGCACTCATGGAAAAAAAAAGAAATATGACCACATTTTCTTTTTATTTGTGTATTGTGCAATTCAATTTAACTGTGAATTGCTAATATTACTGTACATAATTATCTCAATGTATAAATCAAATGCAGCGACTCACGGGAGGGGAAAAAAAGCACAATATTTCAGTATTAATGTTCTCGTGGCCCTTATTACATTGGTTTAAACTGTTCAATTATATTAATATCCCACTAATATGAAACAGCTTTCATAAACAGCATATAGCCATTTTAACTCCATTTCACACTTGGCACATATTGGGGCATTAACATTTTTATAAAATTATAATTATTTTGAATATATTAACATTTTAGCTGGGCCCAGTGGATATAATCATTGAAGGGTAAAAAGCTTAAAAAATACCAATTGAAAATATATATGTTAAAGATTATTAATTTGAGCCTAGTACCACAGCTCTAATTTTCCCATAGATACAGACTGAGTGTACTGATATACTGTACATACCTGATGCAGACAAAAAGCAAGATGTTGTTCTGGAGTAGGGATGTAGCGAACCTAAAAAAAAAAGTTTGCGAACATGTTCGCGAACTTACGCCAAAACCCGCGAATATTTGCGAACTTTGCGAACCCCATAGACTTCAATGGGAAGGCGAACTTTAAAAACTAGAAAAGCCATTTCTGGCCAGAAAACTGATTTTAAAGTTGTGTAAAGGGTGCCACGACCTGGACAGTGGCATGCAGGAGGGGGATCAAGGGCAAAAACTTCTCTGAAAAATACTTTGTTGGCACAGAGTTGCGCAAAAAACGCAAGCTATTCTATCGAAAATACGCGGCTTTTTTGCTATGTCGCGCTAAACACCATGAAAACGGGATTTGCGGAAAAACGCCATGTGTGACTTGTGCGGCGTATTGTACAATACTTTTGCGACGATAAAAAAATGCGGCGCGAACCCAAACTGCAAACATACGCTGAAAGTTCGCGAACATACACGTTCGCGAACACCGGATGTTCGCGCGAATTTGTTCGCCGGTGAACAGTTCGCTACATCTCTATTCTGGAGCGGAGCAACTCCTATTAACCAACATTCTAACTGCTACTATAAAAATGATGAGCACATTATATAAATAAAGATATATGTTAATACATTCATTGACTGAGTTGTGTGAGCTGCCCAAAAATGATCTCATTGATACTGACCTACCATGTTTCAAATTGCTGGCCAATGACTAACTGATAAATAATCATGTAACAATTATCTCTCAGCAATGACTGACTGAATCTCCCCCTGTGAAGATCCATACAGGGCTCTACAGAGAAACCAATATGACCTGTACAGGGCTGCTATTGAAGATCATTAAAATAAATTAAGGGTGGGGGATGATATGCAATCTAGTAGCAGTTGTGGAAGGTACAGCCCAGTCGGCTTTGGCATTATTATTTATATGCATTGGCAATCCTGATAGGTAAAGTTTGAAATAATTGTGGGACTATAAGATTTATGGAATAGGAATGTTTATGTTTTTTGAATCATGATTTTGAATTAGAAGCAGCCTTGACTGTTAGGGTGAAGACACACATGGCGATTAGTCGTAGCAACTCATACAGTACACTATGGCGGGAAAGTCCTGTGATTAGTCACCACAACCAACTTTTTTAAAAGTCATGGCGACTAGTTGCCCCATGTGTCTTTGCCCTTAGGGGATGTCTGAGAGACCTTATGCTGAGAATTTATAATATCAACAGTTAAATGGATTCTGACATTCTGACATCTGAAGATCTTATTGTGTAATAAATGTTGTAAAAGGGAAAAAACAAGAACTAAGAATAGAAATGTACATTTTCTAACCTAATGTTAAATATGCAGAAATTTTATTGAAATTGACATATTTTTATTTTTGTGCAGCGACAGTGTGCAAGGGCCTCTACAGAAAGCAGGTCTGTATGGCAAACAGACCATCCAAGCAAGACACTGGACACAGATTCTTTTCAACTTGGTTAAAGCAGTTTTGGACGATGTACAAACCTTGGAATACTTACCATTCCTCAGGAGAACTTATTTTCAGGAAGGATTATGAGTATTCTGTATGTTGTGGAATGTTGTGTTTTAAATCTAAATAAACCACTTTAAATGAAATGAGAAGTGGCTCTTCAGTGTCTTGCTCGAAAGGACTTTTTGAAATGTTACCTAGAAGGCAAATATTCCCTATCAACCACAGCAAAAGGAAACAAGAGGAACCATACACCTCTGTCAGTATTAAGGAACACATTTAATGGCACCATGGACTGTAACAACCAGATCAGCAGTCTGCTAAATTACAAGTAGACTTGGTTTTGAGGTTATTTTTGGGGCCTTGTGCTAATAAATACATCTACTCAGTAACTGAATGAATAATAGCATCTTGGGTGGGGATCTGAGATCAACAAGTACAGTGTAAGGGGCACCCAATGGCACTCCTTTCCAAAATGGCAACACAGGGGACAAGGCACTGGTGTGGTGCCGTTGAGTTGCACGTGGTGCGAAAATTCTAAATAAATAGATGCCAAAGACCGGAGTTCAATGCCTGAATATACTGTAGGTCTTATTCTGTAAGTTCCTTGGTGCACCTAAATTACTTTTTTGACTTGATCCTTTGTTTCCTGACTTTCTGCTTTGATTGCTGCCTGCTCAAATCTTTTGCCTGAATACAACTCTGAGCTTTCTTAAACCCTTGGATGCCGTGAATTGGACTATCTAAGCACTGCTTTCTCATTGGTCCAGACTAAGGAGAAAGGGCCGTCAGGCCTTGACATACAGTTAAAAAAATCACACCCAATGTAGCTCTTTCTCAGTATGAAGTAGTAGGACCAGGAATGACTTTTGACATAGTTGGCCAGTTTGAATATATTGCAATATACTGTATAGACAAATAATCCCTATTTTGCTTGAAGGGTAGGGCATTTTAGTAGCTTAAAGTGATACTGACACTAAAAAATGACTCCTCAAAATATGAATGTACATAAAAAGTTGCCTATAGGTCATGTTGCTTGATTTTTGCTGAGAGATTTGCTTTTGTAAATAATGTAACTTGAATTTCCCAAACCTGACTGTTTTGCCAACCTGACTGTCCCTTCTCAGCCTGTCAGTTCTAGCTTCTAATGCTAACGGCCTCCTGCTGGACAAATATGGCAGCCCCCTTATAGGGAAACATGGGGGATCAGACAGGTAATATAAAAGCATTGGGCAAATACTTTTATGGCAAAAATGAAGGTCATGCAAAGCCAATGTTATGATAGATGTAAAAAAAAGGTTTAATTTCTGGTGTCAGTATCACTTTAATGCACAGAATATCTTTATGTTCTTAATATATTGATAACAGGTGAGTTCATTGGATCTCTTATTTTAGTCTCTATGATTAAACAGTAACAATAACAATAAAATTGTAGCCTTACAGAGCAAGAGGTAGAAGAGGAAGGCAAGTAACTCAAAAACTATAAAGAATAAATAATGAAAATCTTTTGCAAAGTTGCTAGGAATAGGACTTTCTATAACATACTACAGGACCCCTTTAAGCAGTGCTGAAGTTCCTAAGCTTGTTGCCCTATAATTCCCTTTGTGACAGAAAATCATCCAAATCATTATGGACTTTACTCCTAAACTGCTAATTAACTGTTCATTATACACTCTCTTTGCCCTTCATATACTGTATGTTGGCAATCTGGCGGCATAGAAGGGTTAGTATCTTAGAAAATAATCCTAAATCCTAACATTCTACCTCCTTTTCTTGCCATATTTGATAAAGTGCTATGTTCCCAATGCCAAAGTTTATTTTGTGTTCTAGGTCCCAAGTTTTTTCCCTTATTGCCTAGAACTTAAAAGTTTATTGGAGTTATATATCATCTAGAAATAATTACTTTTTGACTGCACTGTATTTTTCAATGTGATCTTTGGCACCGGTCTTAAAACAATTGTAATTGTATCCATTGTTTAAATGATGCTTGGCAATCTCAAGAAAAGAGGCTTGTAATACCATCTGTTAGGAAAAAATGTCTCAGTCCTTCCATTACCTTCAGTATTAGGATAAAAAAGCAGGAAAGTGTTTAAGTTGGCTGCGCTCTGCAAGAAAGTTTCAGATGTTCCTTTTTGTTTTATTTATATCCAGTATTGAGATAAAGTCCTTTATTTATTTGTGAAAACAAAACAAAGAAAAAATGTTAGTATGTGCGCATTAAGGCAGAGGTTAAAGGGTTCCGAAATCAGTTACATAATTAAAATGTAAAATGATAAGAGTCCAGATCTGGGGGCAGACAGAAAAAAGCAAATATTTGTTATTTATTTATATGGGAGCTCATTGTGACTGTGCAGCATTTGCTTTTATGTGTTGACTTAAAAATATTTGTTCAAAGCATGAAGGAAAATCATCAACCCATAAACAATGAAACTGGCAAAATCAATTACTAGGGTTATCACTTCAGTTACTAGATTGGAACACACCTAATTTGGACATAAGGGAAAATTGCATTTTTCTTAGGTGAGCAGCAGCATAAAAAAATGTTTAATGCATCATTTAAAGAGAAACTCCAGCTTCCGAACCAAAATTTGTTAAAGAGTCCCACACAACACAAAAAACCCTAATATATCTATCACTGTAATCTGTTTCTTCAAAAAGTATAAATAAATACCATTTCTGTATGCTGAAAACTGGCTGCAAAACAGTTCTTCTCTTTCTGCATCATTTGAATTCCTGGCAGGGGAGGAGGGACTAAAACATTAATGTTACAAATTGTAACAATTTCGCCACAGCTTGCAGACAGCATGCAGGAACTACATAACCCACAATGCATTGCACTGCAGTGTTCCTTTCCTTACTGACATCACATATGCAGGGAATGGTGGGATTTGGAGGATGCAGGCTGAAGACAAGCTGAGGACAATCGACTACAGGAGAACAGGGGGCTAGGCTTAGGAAACTGTTCCAAACTATATTATTACATTACATAAAAATCATGAAGGCTGCATATTTTTCAATTGATGTATATTGCAAAGTTGTTTAAAATTCTGTTTACATTTCAAAAAGCTTAGGTTGTGTTTGGGTGGAGTTCCCCTTTAATGTGTACAGGGCAGGGTACACAGTGTAAAAAACAGGAGCAATCCACTATGTTTTAGTACTTTGTGCCCTGCACAAATTAAGTTGCTGCAGGTCTCTGTGGCCTACATTCGCCTCATGAATACAGCGGTGACTACATTAAGCAGCCCTGTGGCCAAATAGGGTGTGGAATTATTGTGGAAATTACATCCCTAGACATATTTCATATTTCAGCCGGCGGGATGGCATTGCGAGGAGATTATTCATCCGCGACAATGGAGATTTTTCACGGTGCAACGAATCTCCCCGTGTACCCCTGCCCTTAAGCAAAAATCATACTGCCGTGGTCACTTCTTATCTTGCCTTAGGGGGCAAGAGAGTTAACAACTTAGGTGACACTACAGGGAGCAAAACAGCACTCTACAGTGGTCCTAGGGGCAACTAAAGGGAAACCTAGTATCATAACTGCCCTTAGCCTTCTTTGATGAATTGCTTATATGAACTTATGGCAACCCTGGAATGACCAGCAGTCTGGCCTGCTAGCAATTTAACAATTCCTTTGTTCCCTTGGAGGATTGGGTCCATAGTTTCAAGTAAATTAGATGTTGACCACTGAGCCCTTGTGGGTTGTGATATGACAGCTTTAAAGGAACAGTAACACCAAAAAATGAAAGTGTATAAAAGTAACTAAAATATAATGTGCTGCTGCCCTGCACTGGTAAAAGTTGTGTGTTTACTTCAGAAAGTCTACTATAATTTATATAAATAAGCTGCTATGTAGCCATGGGGGCAGCCATTCAAAGGAGAAAAGGCACAGGCACATAGCAGATAACAGATAAAACACTATTGTATTCTACAGAACTTATGTGTTATCTGCTATGTAACCTGTGCCTTTTCTCCTTTTTTCCAGCTTGAATGGCTGCCCCCGTGGCTACACAGCAGCTTATTATATAAATTATAGTAGTGTTACTGTAGCAAACACACCAGTTTTACCAGTGCAGGGCAACAGTGCATTATATTTTTATTACTTTAAAGCTCTTTCCTTGTTTGGTGTTACTGTTCCTTTAAGAAAACTTTTTCATTTTGTGCAAAATTTTATAAATGGAGGATAATTTGCATCCTTTTTTTGGTGCATTGCATGCAAGTTGCAGCAGATGTGGATCGGTTATCTATGGAAAACTACAAAAGTATAGAAATTTGCATCTATAAATCATATTTTATACATTGTAATGCATTAGAAATTAGTCCTTAAATTACTGCAGTTCCAGAATTTAGAGCTACAAAGAGCCTGGCATCCATGTGGCATCCGACAGGTTTCTGATTTATTTACAGATGAACTTCCTAACTCCTTTGCACAGATACAAGAGGATTTCTAGACTCCTTCAATGGCTTGGTTTAGACAAGCTTACCTACAACATTCACTGCAATTGGCGGCCCTGCCCATAGAGCCATTAATGTACTATAAACAAATCATGTTACAAACCTATGACTGCACTGTCCTAATACCAATGCCTGGATACGATGACAAATGATAAGTGTTTAGAGGCATTAGAAGACACTAATAAGGTTTTACTTAATGTTGCTTCACTCAAATGCTTGTCCAACATGAAGCCTACATTATGCCTATGACTCTGCAAAGGGGTTAGTTAAAATTATCTGCATCTTGTCCTCAATGTCATCAGGAAAATGCAGATTTCAATCACTTAATTTGGTCTTGTTCTAAAATTAATGTATTGTGGAAGAAAGTCTGGCCTGTAAATAAAACAAATATCAACCTACATAGGTGTGCATGTTAGGTATTAAAGCATAAACTGTACACCAGTAACATGTATTAGGGAATCTCAATTTGGCTTGCAAAACAATAGCCCTAAAATGGCTCTCAAGTGACATCCCTGAGCTACTGACCTGGAAGAGAGATCACATAGCAGTGGCCTGCCTAGTTTATATTTATAGGCAAAGCCCAGACAAAAATGAGACCCGGCGCACCTACGTTTTTTTGTATAAGCAATATACTGTGTATATATATTGGCCCAGTTAAGCAGCTTCACTATACATTAATAAAAAATGTCTCACCCACAAAGTTTAGGCAGCCAGTAACTGATTTTGCTGGTGAGCCCAGTGACTTCTATTTACAGGACTGACAGTCTGTAATGGCGTTACTCAGTTGTCTCCTTACAGTCGTAATATGCACAGTTTGGAATATAGATAAGAGCTGTCCAAGTACACATACCAAACGGTAGCACACAAATGGTTTTTGTTTCATGTGGCCTATAAGATGTGTTTTAATAAGGAACACAGCATTAAAGCAATAAATGAATGAATGTGATCTATATGCCCTTATATTGCATTTGGTTGTTTGGGGTTCCATCACTTGCCATTAAGGCAGTATCATTTTATTTTTTTTTAAAAAAAAGGACCAGTGGTCAGATGCAAAGTGTAATGCTGGTAAATATCATTGTGCTTTAACTGCCAGCTCATATAATTAGGAAGGTGCACAGAACTCCATCTTAAACAGGGACAGCCTGCAGGGTAGAATGATTATAATGATTAAAATAAATCCCTGCTGCGCATAATTACTCTAAGTGGTTATGTGCTCATCTGGCATTAATGGCCATGAGCTGTGGTCTGTTTGCCAGTCATCCTGCGACTACAACTCAATTGTATTATGCATACATCTGGTGAAATGTCCTCTTTACCATAGGCCAGATATGAATATGCTGCCATTTGGGGCAACCTATGAATTGTATTAAACGTTAATTTTCCATCAATCATCCCATATCCTGCTCTACTTCATAAACCACCTCTTCCTCAAGATTTAGAAATGTCAAATCCTTTGTTATCAGGCTATAAGTACGTCAGAAAGCAGTATGTACTACTCCTAGGGGAAAAGGAATTTCCTATATACAATATACAGTTAGATTCATATTTGCATTCTATTGCAAACAGCAGTGTTTAGTATCTGTTATTATTATCTTGTGGGTCAGTGGCTTTAATCTTGAGTGTGCTGCCAAGTCGGATATCTGATGAGACAACTCCCAAAAGCACCTCACCACTTTTAGCAAAGTAGAAGAGAGCCCCGCAGGCAGGATAACTGCTCAGTGATTTTATTAAAGTCCGTTACAGCACAGTGTACAGCACAGTGAACATTTGATTAAAGGAGACATATCTTATAAAAATTATGAATGTACCAGTGAATTATACTCCTCTAGATATAGAAGGATTGTGCTTTAAAAAGTTGTGTTTCAGACTGATTTATTGAGAAATTCCACAAAAACCCCACTAGCCCCGCCCATCTGTTCCACTTCCTGCTGGCTGAATTCTCTGGATGAGCTGGGGAGCACTGCACTGTAGGATAGGAACCAATCAGCAGCTAGGCTGACCTGATAGGGAACTGAAGCCTGTCTGTGCTTGTGTGACTGCAGGGCTGTGATTGGCTCTCCCCCTCCTACTGTGCTTCTGGCAGGGACCATTAGGACACGCGCACTCTTCGTTTCACACTGGACGGAGAAGTGATACGATCTATAGGGAGCTCCAATAAAGGAGCCATTTTTACAGAGAGGATTCATTTTTAGCACAAAGGGAAACCAGCACCATATATTATTTATAACTGCTTACAAAATTAGCATTTTTCCCATTTATCCAATATGTCTCCTTTAAGCACCTCGCCGCTAGCTGGAGGCTTGCCTGAAATTTGGAACTGGAAGGGCAGCAGTGGGAAAAGGCGGGTGAGCTGGGTACCAAAGTACTGGGATTAGGCAGCAGAATGGTCGAATGGATCAAGGTCTGGGCATGCAGCGAAGGTGAAAAAACCTCCGGACCACAGGTAAAAATCATATCTTCAAAACATACAATGTGTGGGTTTTATTTTACAGTGTCTAAACACCACATTGAAAGCCAATATTTGACACCACTTCAGCTTGTGTAAACCTTTAAAGGAAAACTATACCCCCAGGAATATATACAGTATATACCCTGTATATATATATATATCAGTAAATATTGCTCTTTTACATGTTTCCCCTTGATCCACCATTTAGTGATGGGCTGTGTGCTCCCTCAGAGATCACATGACAGGAAATAATGCAGCTCTGACTGTAACAGGAAGAAGTGTGAGAATAAAAGACAGACCTGTCTATTAATTGGCTGTTGTGATCTAACATGTATGTGTGCCCTTGGTGTGTTTGTGTGCACTGTGAATCCTATGGTCCCAGGAGGCGGCCCTTAGTTCTTAAAATGGCAATTTTCTATTTAGGATTACCCAATAGCACAAACTACCAAAAAGTATATTTTTATGAAAATGGTTTATTTAGATGAAACAGAGTTGGTGTATATATTTTTATAGAAACCTACATTGTTTGGGGTATAGTTTAAGTAAGTTCTGGAAGTAACTACATAAAAAAATCCTGTTTGATGAACGCTGTATTTTCCCATAACATTCTCAAGTGGCTGCTTCCATTAACAACGTACGCGATTGCTGAAAATGCGCACACAGCTTTCTCGGTTAATTATGAGTTGATGCAAGGGAGCCCCAGCATAAACACCAGCATGGTGACTGCAGTTCTGCAAGAAACATTCCACAAAATTGTAACTTATCAAAATCTTTAAACAACTGACCGCTGTAGACGTCACAATTTCATCCAAAATAAAGCAAATGTAACAATATTTTTCACCCTCCATTTAATCATTTTGGCATCATATTATTACTGCAGCCTGTCATGTATTTTCCATTTCAATATTTTGTTTTATTTGAAAAGGCTACATTTATATATTAACTTATTTATTAACTAATCTTGGGAAAAAACAAATGTACAAAATAAAATGCACATTATGGCCAACCTCTGGCAAAGGCAACACAGGAACTTTTTATCACAAAAGTGACATCTCCTTGTAACTATGACAGAAATTCATAATTTCACTGTATTTTCCTCAGCCTCTCCATGGTATTCTGATAGCTATGAACTATTTTTCTGACATTTTTTAACTAGAGTTGATAGACTTAATTCTTCTGCTACAAAAAAGCCATGCTGTTGAAGAGCTGAACTTTCTTCCCCCACTTAATGACACATAAAAGTAGCATGTGTGAAAATGTACAATGAATTATATAATTTCAACCAGCAGGAGTGGGAGCGCTAAAAGTTCCAAATTCTAACAATTTCAATGTTATGCAAGAGTCTCTTTTGATTTGATATAGTGCTAATGGCGGTTATTACAACCATTTCTAGGAGCTTTGGACAGGACCTTCATGGAACACAAAAGGATGAAAACATTCAAGGTTGATTTTTTTTTTCCTTCTTCTTCTTCTCTGGAGAAATCCATAAATGTGAGATTAGTGTGATAAATACAGTGACCTTTCCATCAAAATGGCCTACGTCATTTAAAAAAAAAAGGTAAAGGGAAACATAAAGCTTTTTTTTTTTTTCTATTTTTTAAATGGTTTCTCCAGCGCAATTATGCTAACAAGTATCAAACTGAGAGTGGATTAGCCTTGATGGACAATCAAAGACAATGCTTGCTTTATGGTAAAAGGTGTGTGGAGATGTAGGCACTAGAGCTATAGAGTCATTAGGCTTACCTGCAGGAGGCCCGTATGAGTAGTCAGTTATAAGTTAGTCTGGGAGATGAAGCAGTATAGGAAATGCTTAGTCACTATTATAAGGTCTTGAATGCCATCTTATAACACATTGCCTCTTAAGCAAAACCCATAATGCAGATATTCTTCTGACAGGTTCTACTTAGTGTTTGTCATTCAGCAGAGCAGCCATGACACCTGGCTGAGTAAAAATCCCAGCGGGAGGCTTGCACTTGGCCAGCCAGCAGGATATGGGCACCTGCGGGATTTCTAAAGGCACAACTAAAGATTAAATTGGCAGAATGGAGTGACAGAATAGCATTTCTATAAACTGAATTTCCAACTCTTTCAAACAAGAGAATCTAATTACAAGGTAGAATCAATGGCTAGTGTATTGCAAACTATTATAGATATTATTGTAATTCCATAGACTTTTTTTTTTTTTACAGAATAAATGAAACAAGATGAACTGAAAACAAACACTTTGTTTCTTAAATCACTTGCTTGCATTATATTCACGTACCCCAGATGGTTTGGTAATTGAATTTGTGCTTAAAATTTGTATATGGAAGGATATTTAGTTTAGAGGGATTTATGTAAATATTGGTTTTAGAGATTTCCTGGATGATAGCTCGTGTCACTCATATTACACATTATGTAAATTCATATTTAGCAAACATCTTGAAAATGGAATTACTAAGAACATATAACATTAGAACTTTCACTGCAATCTCATAAGCTGGTAAATTCTTGCTGTGTTAATGGGTTATGTAGATAGAAATGGGATAAAGTGTACGACGGTCAACAACCATTTATCATTGGCCACTTCTGCAGTTTCAGTAATGAAATGCAAGTATTTCATCTGCAGCTATGGGTTATTAGGCCATGGCCAAAGTTGCCCCATACTCTTATAAAACCTTCATCATCAGTCATTTATAGTACAGGTATGGGACCTGTTAGCCAGAATGCTCTAGACCTGGATAAGGGATCTTTCTGTAATTTGGATCTCCATACCTTAAGTCTACTAAAACCATTTAATTATTAAATAAACCCAATAGGCTTGTTTTGCCTCAAATAGGGATTCATTATATCTTAGTTGGGATCAAGTACAAGGTATTGTTTTATTATCACAGAGAAAAAGAAAATAATTTCTAAAAATCAGAATTATTTGTTTATAATGGAATCTATGAGAGATGGCTTTTCTGTCATTCGGAACTTTCTGGATAATGGGTTTCAGGATACGGTGGGGGCAAATAGGACATAACTGTTAAACTAGTTTGTGAGCACGCAGGTAAACTAACTAAACAGTTATGTCCCATATGCCCCCCCCGCAAGTTACTGGTTGGTTACTGACTGCTGTTAGACATCTGCCCACTCTAGCCTTTGCGCAGTCTATCTATTTTACCCAGTTTCATTTTTACACTAAACTGTTCCTTTAAGCTAGCTGTACACATGCACGTATTATTGTTAGACAAAAGACTTTGTACAGTTTTTTGAGATGCGTGTATCCAGGGAATGATCAGAACAGACATCCATATAGCATGGCTATCAGTTGTTTTGCTCATTGGGAAGGTCTGAGACTTTCAATCAGTTTAGCTCAAACATATAATAATGTCTATTTATGTACAGTCTGGCAACAAGGATAGAATGATAGTGGCAAAGGAAGATCTTTCAGGCAGCCGATCTATCTCTTTTACAGAGCAGTTTATTCACAAGATGTTGTTTTTCTCTCTATTGAGTGTTAAGTCTTATGACCATTGATCTTTTAAACACATACCTGTGTGTGTGCGGCCAGTGTATTCCCCAGGATCAACAAACTAGTTTTCTGGCTTTGCTCAGTTTGTGATTTGAGTTGTATTGTATTTGCTATTGCTTGTTTTGGAATTGTGGTGAAAATTGCTGTATATTCTTGTTTACATATCAAATGATATCCAGGTATATGATCTGTTATCCAGAATGCCTGGGACTTGGGGTTTTCCAGATAAGGGGTCTTTCTTCCATACTTTAAGTCTTCTAAAAATGATTTAAGTGGAAGGCCAACTCCCATAGAGTGCTTAAAATGGATTTTATGGGAGTCAGCCTTCCCTAAGTTGGAGATTTTTGGGATAATGGTTTTTTTGGATAAGGGATTCCACACCTGTATAACAAATATATAGAAAATGTGCATGGAAGGGGTGCCAATATATATCTGCTAGCATTGCTGTATCAAATTGTTTTCCAAAGGCATACCATGCTCAGTTCCTTACTTTGCTCAGATTTAGCTTTTCCTTCCATAAACCCTATAATTTCATGGTAGATTTTGCTACTGTCCCTGGGAAAAAAAAGTGACATTTATGCAAATTTAAACAGTCTAATAAAGCTAAATGTATTAAAATTCATTTAAAGTTTACCTTCATATATACTTTGTCACCACACTAGAATTATGGCCAATGTAGTAGCCTTTGCTTGATTATACTTTATAGGCTGGAACCATCTTGTTCGGTAGTGCCTCCTGACCTGTTCACTGGTCTGAAATGGACCAGTTTTTCATACAGTCTGTCAGCCTTTCATGAAATTAAAGTTCAACGTTCAGTACAGAAACCTAGAATAACTGACCCAATTCAGTGCTTGTACAAGGTCAGTGGCAGAACTAGATCTACATGGCCTCAGTTCCTTCAATTCAGCCTGATACCTACATGTTCACACTCAATATGCCTGTGCATGTGTGTGGCACACTTAAGCTGGCCATACACTTTAAGTTCTGCTCGTTAAGGTGGGTGAGATTGGGCTAATTTAATTGTTTGGCCCTAGGGCATTTACAGTGATGATATCCAGTTGCTGTTAGCTATAGGAAACGTCTTTTTACAAAAACATTGGCTGTTGGTAGCAGGGAAACTTACAACTTTTTATGAGAAGGGTGTCACCTTCCACATATTTCAGGCAGCAATATAAACTATCTGTCCTGATAGTGATCAGCTGATTAGTTCTGAGCATCTTCATTATTATTACTATATATACAAAAAAGGGAATATACTGTACAATCCTAATAATTGCAACCAAAAAATAGAAAAGAAAACAGCAATATAAGCAAATATTTTGTTGTTTACAGTGATGTTCTGCAGCAAGTTTTACAAATGACTAATTAAGCCCCAGGTATACAATCTGGAAACAGATTCTGGTGAGTTTTTTATCTTGCTACACAGGATGGTATCAAAAGAAAAAGGTAAGCACTATCTTCTTAATGCCGGGGGAAAATGGACAGCGAGAAGAAAGAGATGTTTACCAGCCAGCAGTAAAGCACAGAGACAAGGCACACACAATAAACATGCTGGTGGCCAAATTACCAGGGCATATCTATATAGAGAAGCAGAACATGCTGTGGGGCCAAGAAGGCATCTGACAGGTAAGCAGTTTCAATGTATGTAAAGAAGGAATGTCTTATTCCCAAGGTTTAAAAAGATACCCTGAAATGATTTGCTGTGTGGCCCAGTAACTTCATTTTACACCTCTGCAAATCAATATATAGTAATCCTCCTTGAACTCAATATATAGTAAGCCTACCTTAAAATTAGCTTAAAGCTACTACTAGCTTCCTTACTGCTAAATGACAAACATACAAGGGAGCACAGCTTGGAATGCGTTTCTATCTGAATGAAATGAATTAATTTGACTTTCTATGATTCAGAATTCTTGTTAATTCTACTCTTGCCCCCGACATACTATTTATAGATTAAGGTTGGATATATACTCTCAAGGAAACTTTAGGCGACTTCGGGAAAACGAAGCTACGCGTATGCCATCCCACCGGCGATTTACATTCTTGCCGGTGGGATGGCATTGCGAGGAGATTAGTCGCCTGAGGTAATAAAGCTTTATCGCGGGGTGACTAATCTCCCCATGTGCCACTGTCCTAAAGCCTCTTTCGCCTAGACAGCAGCTTGAGCAGGGTGTGCAAGACAGAAATGTTTGGTGTTCTGCTTATTCTTAAACCTCTGTACATATCTTTACAATTTTACAACCAAAGTGAAATGTAAAAGAACATTAACTGGTGCTCCATGATTGGTTGAGTGCGACAGCCCCAAACCTGCAGCTGTAGGGACATAGACCTGTGGGTCAAATGCACCAACAACCTGGGACACAAACTTGGGAACAATGTTTTTAAGCTGATGAATTAAAGAAGCTGGTGTGTTGGGATTCCACATATAAATGAAAGATGTTTAGAGCTGGAGAAGCATCTGGAGAACCAAGGATTTCATGATGTCTGCAATACCAGGGAGGTTACGGAAATGATTTATTCTAAGACAGAAAGCTTTAAGTGCACTACTAGGGGAATGTAATAAACATCAGCACGATAACACATATACCCAATGTGTGAACATTTTTTTCTTTGCACATTGTTAAAAACACTGGGGATTGCCAAATGTTTCTTACCTGATACCCCGGGCCAGTTAGCAGAAAGCTGCACCAGCCCAGGGTATTTCTTTAGAAATTCATCTGTCTCAGTCGTATGCCGTCTTCTTTTCTGTGGGCCCAGACAGGGGAATGCGCAGTTGAGTGAAAAATAGCATCAGAAGTTACACTTTGTCATCCTGACAGACCAACCCAAACAGTGGGCAAAACAAATACCTGTGAATGTTACTGCTATAGGCATTTACTACTTTTGCTCTATTGATCAAGAAGTACAATTATGAGATCCCATATCCAGAAACCCATTATCCAGAAAACTCTGAATTACAGGAAGGCCATCTTCCATAGACTCCATTATATGAAGTCAAAGTTCTATTAATATGATTTGCTTTTTCTCTGTAATAATAAATCAGCACCTTGTACTTGATCCCAACTACAATAAAATGAATGCTTATTTGATAGCTACATGTTCTTTAATAGAATTAAGGTATGGAGATCCAAATTACAAAAAAAATCTTTATCCAGAATACCCCAGGTCACAAGCATTTCAGATAATAGATCCCATACCTGTACTAAGAGCAACTAGACCACAATTAAAATATAAGCTGTATGAAAAACAGAATCTAGTGCACTGTATGGGGAGCTACTTATAGGTATGTCAGGGTTTTCTCCAAATATACATTTTGCTCTTTATATATAAGAGATACTGTTAACATTTACACATACCACATGCATTGAATGATATCAAGAGCTCACAAGAACTAAATATAACCAAGAAAAGACCTTGATTGTAGATAAGGACATTTTCCCTATGGGTTTTGGTTTCATCTCTTTGAAGGATACATAAAACAGTATAACATTTTACAGGTTAACATATTTAAACCTGTTGGGACTCGCCGTGGTCACTTTGAATCTCAAAAGAAAAAAGTGCCAGGAGCTACACTGACTTTTTTGGACGCTATTTACCTTGTCGTTACGTTTACATAGATTTTTTTCTGTTTTTTTCATCTCAGGCCAGACAAGGTTTGCTTTATTCTTATAAAAAGAATGGTTCTGCGGGAAGGAAACTTTTCATAACTGAAAGAAACTGTGATTACCGTAATTGTGTTTGAATAAAGAAGAAAAGTTGGTAATAAATAGCTCTCATTGTTCCTCACCTAAATGAACTTTTGCACAGATGTAAGTTATTTTAATAATTACTGCGACCGCCATTTAAATTATCAAAGGTCTTTACTTATGCAATGGAGTATAAATGTTAGAAATTAAAAATTAATCTAGACAATTTATGTAACTAAAAGCTGCCATTTAATAGGATATATTTCATGAAGAAGACAGCCATAATTATGCTAGCAAAAAATACTTGCTCCTGTAGTTTGAAAGATTATAGCAATTTCCACTGAGAGATTTCACAGTCAGATGCTAGTTCTGGGCAACAGTGATTAATATTATGATTATTAATGAGAAGTCATTTCTGTACATGTTAGGGTGTTTAGGTGCCAACAACACGAGCGCAATATTTAGCATGTTAATAATAAAAGAAGGTGACTAAGTAAGCATATTGATTTCTCTGCCTTTCTGAGATGTGAAAGGTCAATTAGACTTCTAGAAACAATGGAGATTTTCACAGCAGGTCTTATCATTTCACTGTGCTGACATCTTTTTAACCGTGTACAAAGTTCATTAACTGTGCAAAAGTAGTAATATTGAAGAAAGCAAGTGATTGGGTCAGAGGTCACAAACCCCGGCAAGCTGACGGCCGCTTGCGGTTTACACGGCAGGAGTTATGAAATGGTGAGAATTGCCTTTTAGGTTGCCCACTGGTGCCGAGGAAAATGAAGTCATAAACAGTTCCTACAATTGTGTTAATTATAACGGATATTGACGGAAGCTTTGTTTAACTTCAAGCTGGATTCTGCTAATGAACAACCATATAGCATACATAAATATGCTGCCCTTGTGCTTAATTGATGCAATGTGAATGTATTAATACCCGAGGGCTTGACAGGTTCAAGGAACAGCAACATAAACAGTACGCCATCTGGCAGAAAAGTTTCAATTAATGTGGTATCAAGAAAGAATTATTAAAAATTATTTTTATCAAATTCCCCGCACTGTAATTACGTTTTGGAAGATGTTTCTACAATTGCATGGCAACTACAAGGGTCTGATACTTTAAGAAGAAATCTGTCTAATCTATTATTAAGAGCAGGGGTTCCCAACCTTTCTTACTCATAAGCCACAGTCAAATGTAAAAAGACTTGGAAAGCAACACAAGCACCTCCATGAAGCAAAGTTCATGGAGGTGCCAAATAAGGGCTGTGATTGGCTATTAGGCAGCCTCTATGCACACTATCAGCTTACAGGGGGCTTTATTTGGTAGTAAATCTTGTTTTTATTCAACCAAAACTTGAATTAAAAAATAACTACCTGGTTTGGGGGCACTGAGAGCAACATAAAGGGGTTGGCGAGAAACATGTTGGCCCTGAGCCACTGGTTGGGGATCACTGATTTGTTGGGTCCAAGTGCCCCAGACCTTCAGTGTAAGGAGAAGATAAAACCATGGAAACAATGAAGGCAAACACAAACTGGACATCTTAGGCTAACAATTGTATGGTAACTACCAGAAATCTGTCAAATTTATTTCTTAGAGCATAACTCATTCTACCATTTTGATCAAGGTTAAGATAAGATACAAGTATAGAATAACCACAAGTTTGTTGGGTCCAGGTTCCTTAGATATTTAGTGTAGGGAGGAGACAAAACCACCCAGGCAATGAAGGCAAATACAAACTGAACATCTTGGGCAAACAATTGCATGGCAACTACCACAATCTGTTTAAAGAGAAACCAGTCAAATGTATTATTAAGAGAATAACTCGTCCTACACTTGTGGTCAAGAGGAATGAGTGTAGAATCACCACATGGCATGTTGGGTCCAAGTGCCCCAGACCTTCAGTGTAGGGAGAAGATAAAACCACACAAATAATAAAGGCAAATGCAAACTGGACATCTTGGGCAAATGATTGTATGGCAAAAGGGGTAGTACAGGCATGGAACCTATTATCCAGAATGCTCAGGACCTGGCTTTTTCCAAATCAGGGGTCTTCACGTAATTTGAATCTTTTTATCTTAAAGGGGTTCTTTGCCCAAAAGTTAACTTTTAGCATGATGTAGAGACGGATATTCTGAGACAATTTGCAATTGATCTTCACTTATTTTTTATGGTTTTTGAATTATTTACCTTTTTGTTCAGAAGCCCTCCGCTTTGGAATTTCAGCAGATATCGGTTGCTAGGGTCCAAATAAGAAAAGTAGAAATAACAATACAACTGTAGCCTCACAGGGCAATAGTTTTTTGGCTACAGGGGTTAGTGACCGCCTTTTAAACACTGGAAAGAGTCTGTAGAAAAAAAGCATATAAATCAAAACCTATAAGAAATAAAACATTTAGACCAAGTGAAAATTTGCTAACAAAAAAAATATTTTAAAAATGAAATAAGCCCAATGTCCTGCCTTAAATAAGGATTAATTACAGTATATTTTAGTTGTGATCAAGTACAGGTACTGTTTTATTATTACAGAGAAAAAGGGAGATGGGCTTCCCATAATGCAGAGCTATCTGAATACTAGGTTTCCAGATAACAGACCCCATGCCTGTACTATTCAAATGAAAGAATTCCATATAAAGCAGCACATGTTTGTTCCTAAAATTGGCATAGATCTATGACATTGTTTGCTCTATGTTTTTTTGCCTGCATTGTTTTGTTAGGAAGAAATTAGTTTCAATTAATATGCAGTATAATAAAGGTAAGTCAATCAAGCCCACAAACATAAGCTTGTTAAGCAGGGCACAAATGCAACAGTTCCATGGGGTTTTCATGGTTAGCTGTGACATTTAGGAATCTATAAATAAAACTGTCATCATTAAAGGTTTGGAAGCAGCGCAAGCCATAAGTAACCTAGTAATAGCTTGTTCTGGGGTTGCCTGTATACTGTTATTTGTATCTTTAAGCTACATTTATAATACGGCAAGGGAGGATATGCTGAAAACAAGTGAAAATTTTAGATAAATGAGTCAAAAAGAACAGGGTTTCTTACACAAATACGGGAGTAGCATTTTACTCAGACAGACAGGAAATAGCTGCAGTAGATCATGGTGCTGGAAACACTGGCCCTCGGCATATACGTCTGTGGAGATACAGGGTAATTGACTTTGTAATCATAAAAAAAAGGAATTTGTAAATGCCTTCTGTCATTTGTTGTAAAGGTATGAAATCCCTTATTTGGAAACTGCTGCAGACTGCTCTAAATTACGGGAAGTCTATCTCCCATATAGTACATCATTTTAAAAACATTTCCTAAATAAATAAATGAATCCTAATAAAACAGTAGCTTTTACTTGATAGTGAATAAGCTGCATGAATCCATGTTAGTGGCAAAACAATGCTATTGTGTATATCTCATACTTAAGGTTTGGTGATCCAAATATTATCAACAGCCATGCACATACTTACTGTACTTACTACCCAAACCTTCCTTTTAAAGGATAACTAAGTCTAAAGCTACACTAAAGAGGTAGGTTTTGAGCTTCTGTACCAGACCCAAGGCCACTGTACCATTTAGCAGGGAAGATCTGTTCCCCCAAAAATGCCCCAGTAGCCCCCCATCTTCTTTTCGGCTAATTCACTGCACATGCTCTGTGCTGCTGTCACTTACAGGGACTGTTGCATCAAGCTTTATGAATCCAAGATGGTAGCTCCCTGTGACAACTTTGAAGGCCTGGGCTATTACTATTATAGAGAGACAGAACCTGTTATGCAGCAGATCATTTTTATTTATGAATATTGAAGTTCCAAAAGAGACCACAATGGAAGTATTCTTGGAAGTATTCTTCCCCAGAATGAAGGGGATGAGCAAAGCACAGAGATGGCTACGGTAGTTTCAGCAGTCTGCAGCATACAATGTGGCCTGTGTAAACAATATTTATGTCAGAAAGGGATGTAAGTGAAAAATAAAAAACATGTATATTCTTTTATGACCCTTAATTAATATACAGGTATGGGATCCCTTATCTGGAAACCCGATATCCAGAAAGCTCTGAATTACAGAAAGCTTTGTATTTCATCCAACTAAGATATAAATAATCCTTATTGGATGCAAAACAATCCTATTGGGTTTAATAAATGTTTTATTGATTTTTTAGTAGACTTAAGGTATAGAGATCTGAATTACGGAAAGACCCCTTATCCGAAATACCCTTGGTCCCAAGCATTCTGGATAATGGGTCCTATACCTGTATTTAAAACTTTTATTTTACGCAATTATTATTGAAGTCAATGGTTAAACTTCAGGTGTGGTTGATCAAATTTTTTTACACAGCATTTTCATTCGGCTGCTGCCTTTTATGCCTGAATTTTATGCAAAAAAAATGTTCTCCAAGAATGAATAAACCGCTTGATAAATACTCCATTAAATGTAGTCACAAGCCAACTGGTTGGTCTCTTCAAGGTGAAGCAGACCTAGCATTTGCCTTATTTCTCAGTATGACATTTTCAACAACATGGTTCTTTGAATACCACTTTAATATTTTATTTGCCTCTTTCTAGAGGATTTAACTGGACTTAAACACTGCCTCATTCTTATTTGAAATCATTTTATGGAAAGAATATATCTTATCTTTTCACTCACATAAGCATGGAAGTAAATTCAGGAGTAAATAAATAAGCTGAGAAAATCTTGTTAAAAACTATGATGCTATAAATATGAGTCCTGCTTTCTATTTTGAGTGTTTTTTCCAGCAAGCATAAATGCTGATTTCTGATCAATCTCCTCATTACACCACCTTGTAGATAATCAACTTTGCAACAGTTTCCCGAGGCTTAATAATACCATTTCTGCACTGCTGCTAATGCATAAAAATACCTTCAGATTTTTAGGCTTTGAAAGTAGCAGTTTTCATAAAGGAGCAAGCAATAGTAATTATATACTTCAGTGTGACTATTTTGCGTATACAGTTCATCTAAATGACATTCATGCCTTTTCTATTTTTTTCTTTCTTTGCTAAAAAAGAACTTAATGTGAAGCCTTTGTGGAAAAATCGTTGGCTGATTGCTTAGAATTGTATGTGATTATTCTTTGATTCTGAAATTAGCTCTAAGCTTCACTGCAGTGCTAAAATATACAGATGGTCTGCAAAGTTACATATTTGAAAACCTTTTCTTTTGCTGATTAGACTTGTGGAAGGCATACATTTTCTAATAAAGCCCTGAATAATGGTAAGAGTGAAAAGCTAGAAATTTATTTTTAATTGGCAACAATAAGAGTAAATTCAGAATACCATGCACAGGGAGTTGTCATCAATAAATCAATAATAGAATTTTACCACTAAAAGCTCCATAGAAATGGGTTCAAAATAATCATTACTCTTTATTCCGTATTAGTTCCTTTTTGTTATCATGAAGGAATTCCGCTTTATTTAAAATTAAAAGTGGATTTACAAATACTGAAACATCTATGGAGTTTAATTCTTATAAATGGTCTTCTACAGAGCTGTCCACTGATTTGGTCAACCACAAACCATTCCTCAACTAAATCCAAGTCCTAATTTGCATATGTAAATGAGCAAAATCCCCTCCCTTCCAAAAAAAAACTGTATTAAGAAAGAATTATCACCTTCAGTTTCTAAAGTTATATTAAGAGTTCAGATTCAGTTCATCCAGACACTCAAATAAAGGCTGGGTATCAGCCAAATGCTGAACTAAGTCAAGGATTTTGTACATCCCTATGTCAAATAAAATATGTTGTTCATTTTCTTTTTTCTCTTGTTTTTGGAACTGCGTGCTACTAATTATCATTTTTGCCTATTAAGGCCTTGGCTCTGATATTAAACCTTGACCTCTGATAAACCACTGATACTATATCTACCTCCCAACCACTGGGCCTGTATCTGAAATTCCTAAAACCATTACCAATCAGTAAATACCTTTCTGTCTATTCCCACTTGCCTACCTATGTCACTTGCCTACCTAAATTAAGTTTTACATTAATGAAAGACTCTTTTCTTGGGCCCAGTCTGTGCTTTTATGAAAAGCTCAATGTCTCTCTCTGACCTGTCAGTCAAACTACTTCCTGTCATCCAACCTGAACCTTGCAATAATACATGGCAACACCAGAGGATTAATCTAAAGGCAAAAGGACTGTTAGTGGCAGAAGACCATCATGTACATTAACGGATGAGTATACTGAATTTAGCAGGTGTGCCTGCTGGGTTTTACATCCCAATGTACTAATCCTGTAGAAAGAATGTTTCTGCCTATAGTAAATTTGGATTTGGATTTCAATTGAAATTTATTTTAAGCCTCTTTCCTACCTCTGCATACTACTAGATAATAATTAGATAATGTTTCTGAGTATCCAGACTCTGGTACTAAGGCACACGTTCTGTGACTTTTTCGTACATTTGCACGACTTTTTCGTAATTTGTGAGACAAAATAGTATTCTCGCGCCAAGCACGAAATTTTGGATTAATTCAAGCTTCGGTATCGTGACTTTCCTTGGGCCAGGTTGGAGCTGCAGAGTGCCATTGAGCCCTATGGGAGACTTTCCTTGGGCCGGGTTGGAGCTGCAGAGTGCCATTGAGCCCTATGGGAGACTATCCTTGGGCCAGGTTGGAGCTGCAGAGTGCCATTGAGCCCTATGGGAGACTTTCCTTGGGCCAGGTTGGAGCTGCAGAGTGCCATTGAGCCATATGGGAGATTTTCCTTGGGCCAGGTTGGAGCTGCAGAGTGCCATTGAGCCCTATGGGAGACTTTCCTTGGGCCAGGTTGGAGCTGCAGAGTGCCATTGAGCCCTATGGGAGACTATCCTTGGGCCAGGTTGGAGCTGCAGAGTGCCATTGAGCCCTATGGGAGACTTTCCTTGGGCCAGGTTGGAGCTGCAGAGTGCCATTGAGCCCTATGGGAGACTATCCTTGGGCCAGGTTGGAGCTGCAGAGTGCCATTGAGCCCTATGGGAGACTATCCTTGGGCCAGGTTGGAGCTGCAGAGTGCCATTGAGCCCTATGGGAGACTTTCCTTGGGCCAGGTTGGAGCTGCAGAGTGCCATTGAGCCCTATGGGAGACTTTCCTTGGGCCGGGTTGGAGCTGCAGAGTGCCATTGAGCCCTATGGGAGACTTTCCTTGGGCCAGGTTGGAGCTGCAGAGTGCCATTGAGCCCTATGGGAGACTTTCCTTGGGCCAGGTTGGAGCTGCAGAGTGCCATTGAGCCCTATGGGAGACTTTCCTTGGGCCAGGTTGGAGCTGCAGAGTGGCATTGAGCCCTATGGGAGACTATCCTTGGGCCAGGTTGGAGCTGCAGAGTGCCATTGAGCCCTATGGGAGACTTTCCTTGGGCCAGGTTGGAGCTGCAGAGTGGCATTGAGCCCTATGGGAGTCTTTCCTTGGGCCAGGTTGGAGCTGCACAGTGCCATTGAGCCCTATGGGAGACTTTCCTTGGGCCAGGTTGCAGCTGCAGAGTGCCATTGAGCCCTATGGGAGACTATCCTTGGGCCAGGTTGGAGCTGCAGAGTGCCATTGAGCCCTATGGGAGACTATCCTTGGGCCAGGTTGGAGCTGCAGAGTGCCATTGAGCCCTATGGGAGACTATCCTTGGGCCGGGTTGGAGCTGCAGAGTGCCATTGAGCCCTATGGGAGACTATCCTTGGGCCAGGTTGGAGCTGCAGAGTACCATTGAGCCCTATGGGAGACTTTCCTTGGGCCAGGTTGGAGCTGCAGAGTGCCATTGAGCCCTATGGGAGACTTTCCTTGGGCCAGGTTGGAGCTGCAGAGTGCCATTGAGCCCTATGGGAGACTTTCCTTGGGCCAGGTTGGAGCTGCAGAGTGCCATTGAGCCCTATGGGAGACTTTCCTTGGGCCGGGTTGGAGCTGCAGAGTGCCATTGAGCCCTATGGGAGACTTTCCTTGGGCCGGGTTGGAGCTGCAGAGTGCCATTGAGCCCTATGGGAGACTTTCCTTGGGCCGGGTTGGAGCTGCAGAGTGCCATTGAGCCCTATGGGAGACTATCCTTGGGCCAGGTTGGAGCTGCAGAGTGGCATTGAGCCCTATGGGAGACTTTCCTTGGGCCAGGTTGGAGCTGCACAGTGCCATTGAGCCCTATGGGAGGCTTCCAAAATCATGCACAGAAGGATCAAAGTCAGAAAGGTTTACCCGCCATTTATGATCGTTCGATATGAAAATTTCGTGACTCGGATCGCCAATACAATATTATCGTGACTATTCCGATTTTTTCGTAAACATTTTCGTAATATTTACGATCATCAGAAATTATCGTATCTAATCCGAATTTTTCCCATTTCGGGATTTGAACTCGTACTTTGATGAATGTGCCCTCTAGTCATATAAATGCATGATTTCATTTGTTTAATTCAGTTAATACATTGCTTTGTGTCTGTCCCATGTGTGTTGAATACTTTTATTGACCCCACCATCAGCACTATTATTTTCCCTCAGCCATAGTTTCTAATAAAAATGGTGTGCCTAAATTAAATTCTACTTAAAACAAGCAAAATTATTATTATAAATAAACATGCAAAATTATAACCAGTCACAGTGTTTTATTTATAATACTTTCCTGAGTCTGTTTTAATGTCTTGGAGTGGGCAAGGGTTAGAGAAAAACAGACTCTTGGCAATAAAGTCACGTGGAGTTACCACCTTTGGAGTCAAAATATTACATTCATCAATGATGTATTTCTTGGGGTACAGTAAGCTGGGCAAGCTTTATCTTTATATTGATCTTGGACCCCAGCCTGCAATGTTATTTCATGTTACCATATATCAGTGCTGTCCAACTGGCGGCCCGCGGGCCCCCCCTCTGTGTGGCCCCCCACCTGTCTGGCTGCTTTGATGGCTTACTCTTGTGTAAGCTCTAAGTGGTATCAGTACTGTGATTAACTGCCCCCCTGCATGGCTCTCACCTCAGATTCAGGCTGTAATCAGGCTGTTGTTCACACCTTTTAATCTCTGCATTGTTCACCCCCTGCAGTGTTCACACCTCAGGCTCAGGTTGTAATCACCCCCATTGTTCCCCTGTTCACACCTCAGGAGCAGTAGAAACCCACAAATAATCCCTACAAAAAGAACATATACGGAGGTGGTACTTCAATTAAAAAGTTTTTTAATATATAGTTATTGTGCAGACTGTAGGAGCAGTGCCAGCATTGTGTCACTGTAGGCTGCCTGTGTGTGCCATACACACACATCATAGGGCAAGCAGAGTATGGCACACACAGGCAGGGTAGGGAAGGCAGAGTATGGCACACACAGGCAGAGTATGGCACACACAGGCCAAGTATGGCACAAACCAGCCAAAAATGGCAAACACAGTGAAAGTATGGCACACGCAGGCAGGGTAGGGAAGGCAGGGTATGGCACACACAGGCAGGGTAGGGCAGGCAGAGTATGGCACACACAGGCCAAGTATGGCACAAACCAGCCAAGAATGGCACACACAGTGAAAGTATGGCACACAGGCAGGGTAGGGAAGGCAGAGTATGGCACACACAGGCAGGGTAGGGAAGGCAGAGTATGGCACACACAGGCCAAGTATGGCACAAACCAGCCAAGAATGGCACACACAGTGAAAGTATGGCACACAGGCAGGGTAGGGAAGGCAGAGTATGGCACACACAGGCAGGGTAGGGAAGGCAGAGTATGGCACACACAGGCAGGGTAGGGCAGGCAGAGTATGGCAGGTTTTTGCTGTACTACAACCATTAATATGGGTATGGTCATGTGATAACATGGGTGTGGTTTCAAGTGGGTGCGGTTTCAAAAAGGGGAGTGGTCAAAACTGGCTTCCATTATCGGCCCTCCACCACGTACGTCGGAAAAATTCCGGCCCTCGGTACAACAGAAGTTGGACAGCACTGCCATATATCATTCATTTTGACACAGAAGGCAGCAGACATTTCAGGGAACAACCACTCATCTAAATAATTTTAAGTCACCTGCCAACAATGGCCATAAATCTACTTGACCAATGAAATTTTGGCATTCAACAGGATACAACCAAATGCAACAAATAGGGGTCATCTATGGTTCCTGGGACACAAGTGCTAGAGCACTAAGGGGTGCAAGAACGCAGTTAACAAGAACTTGCACTCTAGAGAATGCTACACTCTGCTGTGATAGCCAGATCAAATCTAGGGCTCAGTGCAGAGAGTGGAGTCAAGGTCATAGGGCAGGTGGTGAGGACAGGGACCTATTGCGGTCTGCACCCTTGAACATCTAAATGACTAACTTGAGCATCTAAATAACCTACGTGCCTCCTCCTCCTGCACCTCACCAATACAGAACTGCCAACACAGTCAGTGCTATATTCGTGAGGGAAGCAGCAGATGTCTGGGGTTACTGCCACCTTTTTTTGTTCTTTGCAGACCCCTTGTATGCACCTATATGTTTTTTAAAGGTGCTGTTTACCCTAATATCACAGGTCTGTTTATCTGACCAATGAGACTGTGTCATTCCATAATAATGTGCTACTTAGAAGCAGAAGATATGTATCTAAGGGTTTTCCCTTAGCTTCAGTTTGACATCCATTTACCACAAAATGATAGTACTGCCCATCTGACCAAAGAGATTAGCCACATTCCAAATTTGCACCATGCAATGAATGAAACCTAACCCCAATGGTGCTGAGCTTGGTTATACTGCCTGTTTGTCTGAAAATTTGACTAGTAATGTTAGGTACTGGCCTGAGTGCTTTTTTTAAGAATCATTTTATTGTTTTCCCATTTTAAATGTCATGTCCAGAGCATGTATTTAAAAATGGCATTAGTTTCCAATTAGCTTGGCACGTTAGTTGTGGTAATTGATGCAACCCACTAAGGGAAAATTAGAATTAAGACCATGGCCATGCTGATAGTAAATCCAGGGTCCCCTTGTGTCAGTGAGTGCACCTGAATGCAATTCATCTGAGCAGGCTGAAAGGGAGCATTGTTTTTTTAATTCACATTTTGCATTTTAGCTGTGATGCTTAGTGGAAAGGAGGTTTTATAAAGGTGATCTGGCAGTAGGCATCAGAGGGGCCCAACAGTGATAAAAAGGGACCTAAAAGTTAAAAAGATGTGTTATATTGTGTAAAAGTTGTTACAAATTTCAAGAATATACATCAGGAATATCCAAACTGCAGCCCTCAAAACTGTAGAATTAAAACTCCCATCTGACAGCTGATTCCCAGCATCCAGATTACAGCCAAAACTGTTGCAGGATTCTCAGAGCTGCAGAATCTCAGACTGCAATATTTAGGTCATTTTCTGTTACCTCGTATGGGGGCTGCAGCCTTCTTGCATTATCAGGGCCCCCTCTTTATTTGGATCTTCTGGTGGCCAAGGGTACATGCCCTATCTGCCCTACCCTTACAGCCACCTATGTCCTTGCATTTTACAATTTATATGATAAATACTGTTTAAGATGTACGGAATTAAATAAATTGTGAATATATTTGGTTTGGTAGAAACTGCATTTAGCTGAAACAGCTTCACAAGGAAGGGACAGAGCACCCTCTGCTTTTCTTTCTCTGCACGACATATGCTACATTAACTGCATTGTTCTTGCCTGCCAAATCCCCCCCAAAAAAAAAGCATTTCTATATAGAGTTTGTTAACTGCTGTCCTCTGATGGCAGTAACCCATGTTATGGAGGGCATAGCCCTGACATCCTCAAAAGATCTCCCTGAAGGAAGTGGAATATCTACTCTGAAGTTTCCCAACTTCCCTGAACTGTATCTACAGACGCACACCAGGAGGGGAGAATGCTTCTTTGAGAAAAGAAAATACCTTTGTTATTTCAAGTGTTGGAGATGAAGCAGAGTCTGCAGATGGCCCCAAGGATTTTGCACCCTTCACCAAACACAGATGGAAAGTAAACCCTTTGAACTGCTCAGAAAATATGTTACATGCAATGTAGCAGACTTATGAAACAACCATTTTTCCATTCCATCCTGTCTTAAATTTTATGGCCAATATAACAGAAAAAGAAAAGAACTGCCTACGTGGTCTGATGCTTTATCCCCAGTGGGAAGCTTATAGCGCCACATGCCTGAAATGAGCATACTTTTTATAATGTATGTCTATACATTTACTCCTTTGGCTTTTTCACATTGGTGCAGTCAGCGGTAGCACTGATAAAACCACAACCTTAGGTGATCTTATAAAACCGCTGTGTATATACATAAGCAGTTCACCAGTGACAAAGAAGGCAGAATGCAGTACAGGTTGAAAAGAGTTTTATATCTATGTATATATATATATACAGGTATAGGACCCATTATCCAGAATGCTCAGGACTAAGGGAATTCCGGATAAGGGGTCTTTCCATTATTTGGATCTCCATACCTTAATTCTACTACAAAATCAATAAAAAATTAATAAAACCAAATAGGATTGTTTTGCATCCAATAAGGATTATTTATATTTATATATATATTTCCGGCCATAGTGGGAACTTTGAATGGTTTTGTTCTGCTAAGTACTGTACTTACTTACAAAACAAATAATTTAGGGCAGATTTTTCAAAAATCTAATTAAAGAATAGGAAAAGAATAGGATACTTTCCTGAGTGCCATACAGGAAATGAGTGTCAATCACTAAGAGGAAATATCCAGCACAAATAGTTTACACAATAATATGTATAATGTGTATATATAGATTAGATAGATGATAGATAGATGATAGATAGATAGATAGATAGATAGATAGATAGATAGATAGATAGATAGATATGTAACTGGGGAAAATACAAACTGGGAAATATATAACTATAATTATGCACACAGGGCTGAGTTCAGCCTTGACAGCAGCTGTGTGAGTGAAAGCTCATATTAATTGGGTCCAAAGGTAAATATGTTGGTGCTTGTATGTTTGAAGTCTAGTACACAAACTGCAAATTATCATAGACGTTGGCCTCTTTTATTGCCCCATATCAGTAAATAAGGCCTCAAATATCATTGCTAATAACAAGAAGTGTTTCTGTATGAATTGTATTTAATAAAAGTTAATCTAAAGAATATAGTATAGATACATTATACATTATTTTTGAGATACATGACAGTTCAGACTGTATGAATAAAACCATGTAGGAAGGCACTACTTACACTAGAAGGATGACAACTGATCCTTGCAGCCAGCAGAGACACCTTTATGAAGTAGCAGGTATAATTATTATTATAAGCCGTGTGCCTCCATTCTGACACAGGTTATTTTTAGAAGGAGAATTCTAGTTACTAACATATTTATCATTCAGCTGATATTCACCTTGGAAGTGTCAGTAATGCCTCATTATCACCTGCCCTACTCTGTATTTATTAGGCTACTATAGGAGCTTTATTAAATCCTGCAACTCTATTGAGGAGTAGCAACTATGCAAGCTAAGGGTGTAGCACCGAGCTCCTTGTAAATGTAGCTACAGCAATAGCATGTGCTGCCCTACGGTTTGTTAAGCCACAGACTTTTTATTCACAGATCAAAGAAAAAAAAACATACTTTTTATAGAAATAAAATTATGATAATGATGAGTATGAGAAAGGCCTACACTATAATATACTTGAAATTAGTTATGGTTGTATTTACTATTTAACCGACGCCTGTCATAGAACAACATATTTTATAAAACTGACTGCTGACATCGTAGAATTTAAGTTTTTGATCCGACGCATGTCAGGTCATATGTTTAGTGACAATGTTCAGCATGGCAACATGTGAGATCCTCAAAAGCAAAGTGGTTAAATGTCTATTGATGATAGACAATAGGGCCCATTTATGTCTGCAGACACAGTAGGCAACTTGCACTTTTCTAAAAGCACTTTCATTAAAGCTATTTGCATCTAAATGTGCTCCGCACACCTCTGTATAGTTGCACTCAGCGCTGATCAGTCCTTCCTGCCTTCTGTTCCGCATTGACAGAAAATGCAGCGGCTATAGAGGAAGCTGAAACTGTGGTCCATCCTGCTGTCTCAGAAACATAATCTCATTATATTTGGATGCTCAGGTGCCCCTTCATATGGAGTCACCATTTTGTCTTGTTCATATTGTATTGTATTATTAATGACTTTGAACTGTGTTGAGTCCATAAAGGCAGTTGCTCCTGAGCAAGCAGTATTAATATCAGTGAAATCATATTGATTATTCATGATGTAATTGTTAAAAAACATACATAATACCAATGAGCTCAACCTTTCCAAACTGCGCAACTGCCTCACAATGCAAATCCTTTTTTATCCCCAATCAGCAGCCCATTTATTCCCTAAATAAGTTAATTGTTAGACAGAAATGATTCTGGAAAGCTGTAAAACAGGTTTCTGCCACTTTCAAACATCCCATGTTTTTATGCATTTCAAGGTTTGTTCACCTTTAAGTAACTTTTCGTATGTTATAGAACAGCCTGTTCTTAGAATATTTTTTTCATTATATTTTATGAATTCATCTTCTGTCTCATTCCAGCTTTCAAACAGCGGTCACTGACCATTGCAGCCAAAAAACTCTTTGCTTTTTATTTCCTTGTTTTCTAGACAGGCCCTCTCCAATCCATCTTCCAATTTCTCTTTTAAACTACTGCTTGGTTGCTGGGATGAATTAGGCCATAGCAATGAGATAACTGCTATTCAAAATTAAAAATTAGCCATTCTAGTTATGTCTGACCAAAACATTCCACTACACATCTGAAAAAGTTCAATTCTTTAGGCATATATACTGAACTTCTTGAACTTCTTGGAACTTTTGTTTCACAAGGGAAACATGAGAGATCTTCATGATTCTTGCTGCAACCAATACAGGTATAGGACCCATTATCCAAGGGACCAAGGGTATTCCGGATAAGGAGTCTTTCCGTAATTTGGATCTCCATACCTTAAGTCTTCTAATAAAACATTAAATAAACCCAATAGGACTGATTTGCATCCACTAAGGATTCATTATATCTTAGTTGGGATCAAATACAATGTTCTATTTTATTATTACAGAGAAAAAGGAAATACATTTTAAAAATCTGAAATGGAGTCTATGGTAGACAGACTTTCCGTAATTTGGAGCTTTCTGGATAACGGGTTTCCGGATAACGGATCCCATACCTGTACCAAATAGGAATGTCATTTTAATTGTAAATCTGCCAAATAGATCTTGACGTGGTTATCATCAACTTATTGTCTTCCTTATAACCCTAAACTTTACTCCCCCTTTACATAACTTTAAAAACAGTGTAAGCAGCATACTTGCCAACCTGTTAATAAGGTAGAGAGACCATTCCTGCCCCACCACAACATCTAAGCCCTGAGGTTGGCCATCCACCAATGTAGGTAGAAATCCCTAGCTTTAGGCCTAACCTTCCACCTTACTTTCCATCTGTTACTGAGCAATGATTCCTGATCCTATAAGAAGCCCTACTCTTGTACCCTTACACATAGTTGGAATCCAGTATTGACAGAAATCTGAGTTATACCAAAGTTATCTTTACGGCATCTAGACAGAGCCCTTATAAGGCCTCGCTGAATACCAGGTGAATGTTGGGCAAGTACAGTAATACTTAGGAAAGTACACAAGTGGTGACAGTGACTGAGCCTGAGGATGGGCCTTAGTTATGCTACTGCAATAGGAATTTGTGTTTCCTGAGGCTATTTTATGAGTGTTTTTGGTATCTTCCTCTTTATCACCATATGAAGAAGATATAAGGGGCCCGATTCACTAAAGTCCGAAATAAGGAGTGCTATTTATAGCATGCGTTAAAAATCTTATCACTTCTTATTTTTCGCTCGATTCACTAAAAGGACACTTGTCATAATTAAGAAGTGATGTTCTTGGCGTTATTTATCTTACGATGACATATTTTAATGAAAAAAACTATGCGATAAGCGTTATAGGGGCCGATTCACTAACGATCAATAACGCTTATCGCATAGTTTTTTTCATTAAAAAGCATGCGATAATTAAGTACCGATTCATCAAAGTCATTTTGCATGTGTTAATCCGCATATCGCATGCACAAAAAAAACCCATTGCGTTAATTAGCGAATAGAAATAGTACTAACGCATGATTCACAAACACATATGAAGCGTTAAACGTGCAAAATATCGTGTTAATCTGTGTGAATATTAACCCTACTTGGGGCAGGCGGTACTTAAAGAAAATTGCGGTTCGTGAGCTATTGGCAACACAACATGGAGTTTGCAGTCGTATTTTTTCAAGTATATGTTGGCCCTAGAGTGATGCATCCTCCAGTTTTCAGGGAAATGGTGGTTTTCAGAAAGTAATGGTTACGTGCGTAATATATTGCACTCTGTGTAATATATTGCGCTCTGCATAAAATATTGCGCGCTGCGTAATATCTTGTACGCTGTGTAATATATTGCTTGAAAATATGTCATCGTAAGATAAATAACGCCAAGAACATCGCTTCTTAATTATGACAAGTGTCCTTTTAGTGAATCGAGTGAAAAATAAGAAGTGATAAGATTTTTAACACATGCTATAAATAGCACTCCTTATTTCGGACTTTAGTGAATCGGGCCCATTGTGTTCAAATTTTCATTCCCTGTATACCAGGGAGCTGGCAAAATGTGGCTCATTTTCTCGGATGTCTGGTATTTAATGGCCAACTAAAATGTTGGCCTTACAGCATTCGATAATGATTCTTTAGGTGGTATGAGAAATTGCATCCATCTCCAGGAGTCTGAATATTAATCATCTATTTTTAAGTGTTAAAAGTAATCCTTCACTGATACATTAAGTATTTTAGGTGTCATCTCCCAACAAACTTAATCTATTCTAGCTTATTTTGAAAGGTTTCTTCAGGATATAAGGAGAACATTAGTTGTCTGAGGTGTCAAGTTTGATTTTGCTCTTGGGTAATGGTGCACTTGACATTCTACCAGCAATATGCATTCGCAACCATTTTTGTAGGTCAAGTTCAAGTATTTTTGTAGTTTCAGTATCATGTGCTGAAAGTTCTGTTTCACCTGTTAATAAATATTCAAATCAGAATCTTGATTTATGATTCGCTGTAGCTTCTTCTGTGGTGTCCCCATGCAGTATCTACACACAAAACCACAAAGCAATAATGTCCAATCCTGGCAGACTTAATGCTTAATGTTGTCCATTCTGGTGTTCTTCTGGAGCAGTGGCAAGGCCAAAAGACATGCACATCCACCAGTACTGCCCAGAAGGGGTCCAGAAAGCAGTGAATTAATAGTTACTTATAGTTACTTATAGTGCATGGATTCGCAGTGAATTTCCACATTTCCATTGGTGAATTGTTTCGCGAAACTTCAGTGAAAATTTGCAGCAGAAAAATACGTTGCACTGATTTTTTTTTGTTGCACGCCAAATTGGGCATGGTCACGTCAAATTGGGCATGGTCACGTCAAATTGGGCATGGATGTGGCAAAAAAGGGAGAGGTTGCATCAAATTGGGCATGGGCAACAAAAAATAGACACGGGCGACAAAAAAATAGACACAGGAGACAAAAAAAATTGACACAGGCGACAAAAAAAATTGGGAGACAAATGCGAATTTTCCTCTGTTCCGCAAATTTACTTGCCGTTTCTCGAATTTTATGGTGAAGCGAAATGGGACAGATTCGCTCATCACTAGTTACTAATATTTAGGAAAACCTTAACATCCATCAAAGAAAAGAATTTTGCTAGACTTGTCAGTATGTCTTCTATGGCAGGCACTGGATATGTGTGAGTAAATTATTGAAATTATAAGGATTAATATATAATGGCAACTTTTCCTGGTTCTTAGCTGTAGATATGCAGCTTATTCATACATCGAACTCTGCAAGGAATGAGGCTTAGAAAAGCATTAATGTTGCTGCTGATGCAGGAAGTTATTGTTTAAAACACACATGTTGGATACTCTTACTCGATATAAATAGATCCTGCAAACCTTTTTTTATTATTAAACCCCGCCCCCCATTGAAGACACCCCTAGCTAAGATACTCTCTTAATAACAATTTTCATAATTACTGTATTTTTTTTATTAACCTCCATTACCCCTAACAATGGCTAGCGAATAGTCCATAAATGCTATCAGTAAAATCTCTGCTACCTTGTTTTTCAGTTGAACAAAAATATAATATATCTGCCTCCTTGCTAAACAAAGTTTTGATCTACTCCAGAGCATTAACACTCGATGACAGTAATCTGCTCCCTGGAACAAAGTGCTTAAAAGACCATTTAAAATGGCTAAATAGGGGCACATTAAACTAGGGTTTTAAATGGCCCCTGAAACATTTATAAAGGGCAGTGTTAAAAATTTACACAACATTAAAACTGAAGAGCACTGAACAATACAATGCACCAAATATAAACAGAGAACAAGATATTCTTTGTTTTTAGCATACAAGCAGGCTATTTTTGTCAAAATTTGTGGCAAAGTATGTTTATGTAACCGTTGCCCTTTTGTTTTCAATTTGATTTACTTTTTGAAATGATAGTATCTGGTATAAGTGCTGTCAGTTCAACCAAAAAATTAGGCTAGATATGCTGCACCTTATGTTTTGGGTGACTGCACCAGCCTAAAGCTGGCCATACACACACTGATGATATCACACAAAACCTTTTCGTTCGCTATTCGGTGAGTGTATGGGGGATCGACGAGACGGCCGATAATCGTAAAGGCTGCGGATATCGTTGTCTCATTGTTCGGCCGGGTTAAAAGATTTTGATCGGGTGCCATTCAAGGCACCCAAACAAAATCTGCGTTCAGGGCTGAATTGGCAGGTGGAGGTAGAATTCCTATAGTTTCTACCTCCATATCTGACGATTCAGCCCTGAACATCAGTAGGGGGAAATAACGATCTTTCCTGCAACTGATGGTCGCAGGAAAGATCAGAATTACTACGTGTACGGCCACCTTAACAATATATCTATGGCAGATATAATGTTACATTCTGATAATGTTTTGTTGATTTCTAATAATCCTTAAAAGAAAAGGGCTAATCGTTGTGCCAATTTGTTAGGTACCCTTTACTGATTATAATAGAATTTATCTGATTAAAATGCCCGAATCTTCACTATATACTATAATATATAATAATATAATTTTCACTATATAATTGGAACTGCCTCTCAGGATTGGCACAGCTATTTTTTAAATAACCCTCTGTTCAAATGAGTTGTTCATCCAAAAATTAACTTTTAAGGCTTCCGTTGGTCTGTCTTTACTATATTTTTAATTATTGACATTTTTGTTCTGCAGCACTCACACTTGGTCTGTCCATAATATTCTTATATAATAATTATATAAGCGATGGAGTGTGTGAGAGGATGCAGCTGCCAACATGACAGCACGGCTCTATATTGTGCCCTTAGGTACGGGTGAATAGTTGTGGGGAGGCCAACCTGTACTTTTGGTTCCATCTCCTTCAACGTTGTCTCTAGTTCTGGTTATATTTCAATTCCAAAAATGCTTTTCTAAATTGCTCTTATATTTTTAAAAGTTACCATCACATTACCTGTGCCAGAACCTGCGGTGCAAAGTGTGAGCAGGTTGCAATGTGCAAAGAACATGGCACTTGCAAATGACACAGCTAATTTCCTGGAGTGGTCCATCAGATTTCCCTAATATTCATGCCTGAGTGGGTGAATAATAAAGCTAACACAAGGCTGACCTTATAGTCCACATAACCTTCTTCCTACCTGATACCTTAGAGCAGTGATCCCCAAGCAGTTGTTCATGACCAACATGTTGCTCACCAACCCCTTGGATGTTGCTCCCAGTGTCCTCAAAATTGGTGCTCATTTTTACATTTCTGACTTGAAGGCATATTTTGGAGGCATAAAGACCAAAACAGAGCCTCTAGTAGTCTGCCAGTCCACATTGGGCTACTAATTAACCAATTTGGTTCCTTATTGGTTACCAACTGGAAAAGTTTCTGTGCTCAAGTTGCTCCCCAGCTTTTATTTAATTGAAATGTTTCTTACGGGTAAAAAAAGATTGCGGATCTCTGCTTTAGAGTTAGTAAGTTAAATAAGTTTGGGTAAGTACAAACCATTACAAAAAAAAAACAGCAGGAACTTACAGACCCACACACAGGCATTTTAAAGGACAAGTAAACTTGAATACAAAAACATAACAGGTACAAAGCTTAGTCTTACATGTTTTGTTCTCCGCTGCACTGATTCATAGACTGGCAGTGTTTTTCTAATAAAGCTCACTTTTCCTTTATAACCCCTGTGCCTGCTGCTTTTTCAGTATTGATTTCTTTCTCAAGCTGTAGGCCTGGGGCATGTGCACCCAGCCCTCGCATTTCTACTGCACTAAAAATATTATATTTCATCCTTTAAGTTGAAACCATTAGCCAGTGGGTAAGGAGTTAAGCAAACTTTTTTGTTGTTTCTTCTTAATGTTTCATTCTTATTTTATGCTGTGTTCACGAGGCTCAAACTCCCCTGTTATATACATTTCTATATTTCTGTAGTCATAAAGGCTACCATGGCATAATGTGCACTTGTTTTGGAGAGTAGTAGTCAGCACCAAGCCTTGTGATTAGTTAAAAGTAGTGCAGGTTCCCCAATGGCCACTTTCCATCGGCATATCCTGGTACAGAAGAACAGGAACAGCACCTCTTGTCTTTGTAGATTAAAATGCCTTTATTGCAAAGTTTTTTGATAAAAGGTCTTATGTGACCTGAAACATTGCTGCTGTTGTTGTTTGCCCCAAAAAACTTTGCAATAAAGGCATTTTAATCTACAAAGACAAGAGGTGCTGTTCCTGTTCTTCTGTACCATAATGTGCACTTGTGCAATACAGGAACATTTACACATATCCCAAAACTGTTTCTAAATATTCTAAAAACATACAATAGAAGAGAACTGCATAGAATTGACTACATTACTATACAGTACAATATATGTTATTCTGAATACTGGTAGATCATTTTAAATCCCCATTGCTTGGACACTGATGGAGCCAACATATAATAGCATCTATTATCTACTTATGAGAGAAGAAATATGTGTGTGTTTGTAAAACCCAATGGGATTCTGCCTTAATCTATTACAGAGCAGCACAATTTTCTGTAACTTAATTTGCTAAGTTAATGAACCCAGTAAATTCACTTTGATGCCGTCTCAAGTTAATATGTTAGATCTAATTTATTTGGTAAAAATGGACAAATTTATCCTTAATTGAGTTCATTGCAAAGAAAACACAAGTATGTATTGTTATGGAAAACTATGACTTGTACTGTAATTTACATAGGTGAAATAATTATTAGATTGGGCTTGTCAGCTGCATTATTCATCACATGTAGATTTTTAAGCAGTGAAGGAATCGCTGGTACATTAAATATGCAGGAATGCATCTTCTAAACTGTAATATGTTCAAATCAATATTTATATTAGGTCTGCAAATTCTCCAATGTATATTATGTTATACATCTTAAGTTATATAGTAACTTCAGGGTTGAAGGATCACTACATACAGTCATATGGTTCTTAGCATGGTAATGGTCCTGTTCATTTTGTGGTGTGTTGCATGGTGATGCATCAAGTCAAAGTTGCCTGAAATAAACAGAAAATATCTGAAAAAGTATAATAATCACCATAGTTTAAAATCTTTTGTATTGAATGGAAACTACCCTATGTTACAAAAGCCGAACCTTAATCGTCATTGTAATCCTCTTTTTGGTTTTTGGCAGGGGAAGAGGGACTAAAACACTAAAAACATGATTACATTTATGTCTATGAAGATTCTCATTCATCCAGGTCATGATATACAGTATCTAGAAGAATTAAGTCTAAAACAACTGGACTTTTCTGAGTTTTTCTTGAAAACATTTCACCAGTCATCCGAGTGGCTTTTTCAGTTCAAAACTGAAGAAGCCACTCGGATGAGTGGTGAAACGTTTTCACGAAAAACTCAGAAAAGTCCAGTTGTTTTAGACTTAATTTTTCTAGATTCTCTAGATACTGATTACATTTATGTTTATTATTACATTTAAAATCATAAAAAGGCTGCATATTTTTAAACTGATGTATAATGCAAAGTTGCTTGAAATTATGTTTACTTTTCAAAATGTTCAAGTTGTGTTTGGGTGCAGTTCCCCTTTAAAAGGTTGGCACGTCGCAAAGGACAGATTTGCTCTTGACTAATCATCTTCACTAAATGTAAAGGTTTTGCTTGGCACATAGAGCGAATAAATCCTTACTTTATCCTCTTTTTTTGGATGAGGATCAGTAATCTCAGTAACAAACTTTGCTACCTGACTTTTCTGCAGAGTTCTATATAAGCAGGCTGCAAACTGTGTCAGGTGTTGCTAATTAGAATTTTCGGCTATGTGCCTTTATATATACTGGCTCTGAGCAGCGATTATTTATGTCATGTAAAGCCGTGACAATCTCTCATCATTTAGCTTCTGTTACTATGATAAGCAAATCATTCTTAAGAAATTAGCTATTAGCAAGTAATTATCTTCTCTGGAATAGAGCATACTGTATAATGCTGGTTAAGAGCCTATCTTCCATTTAGTATTTACTCCCCCCACCCCATGTCTTTTCCTTTTCCTCATTTTATGGGATATAGTTGTAATATGGATATTGTTCAACAAACTGCAGTAGTAAGGTCAACAGTCTTAGCATTAAAATCAATTTGTTTGCTTGAATTGTACATCAATTCAAAGAGGCATGAAGTATAAACAGAATAGGAGATTTCTTGGATGCTCTCCAATATAATTATAGTTACTCACCCTTGTGACTCTGTGTGTGTGTGTGTAGCTTAAAGCTATTTGCTTGCCCTCAGATAGCAGGAATTTTGTATAAGTCGGCATTTGATTGATATGCAAAACCCCACGAACCCTGGAAGGGTTTTAAACCAGCATCAGAAATGGCAAGAGCAGAATATAATAACTGAACCAGCAGTATTGTGTAAGTGAGAAGGTCTGTTTGTGGATAGGTTATAGGGTTGGGCAGAAAGGGCATTTGCCCTACCCCACCCAGCAGCACAGGAATGTGTAGAAAATTTTTGATAAAAGAACAAAGGACTTATTATACAGGTCCTTTTCAAAAAATTAGCATATTGTGATAAAGTTCATTATTTTCTGTAATGTACTGATAAACATTAGACTTTCATATATTTTAGATTCATTACACACAACTGAAGTAGTTCAAGCCTTTTCTTGTTTTAATATTGATGATTGTGGCATACAGCTCATGAAAACCCAAAATTCCTATCTCAAAAAATTAGCATATCATGAAAAGGTTCTCTAAATGAGCTATTAACCTAATCATCTGAATCAACAAATTAACTCTAAAAACCTGCAAAAGATTCCTGAGGCTTTTAAAAACTCCCAGCCTGGTTCATTACTCAAAACCGCAATCATGGGTAAGACTGCCGACCTGACTGCTGTCCAGAAGGCCATCATTGACACCCTCAAGCAAGAGGGTAAGACACAAAAAGAAATTTCTGAACAAATAGGCTGTTCCCAGAGTGCTGTATCAAGGCACCTCAGTGGGAAGTCTGTGGGAAGGAAAAAGTGTGGCAGAAAACGCTGCACAACGAGAAGAGGTGACTGGGCCCTGAGGAAGATTGTGGAGAAGGACCGATTCCTGACCTTGGGGGACCTGCGGAAGCAGTGGACTGAGTCTGGAGTAGAAACATCCAGAGCCACCGTGTACAGGCGCGTGCAGGAAATGGGCTACAGGTGCTGCATTCCCCAGGTCAAGCCACTTTTGAACCAGAAACAGCGGCAGAAGCGCCTGACCTGGGCTACAGAGAAGCAGCACTGGACTGTTGCTCAGTGGTCCAAGGTATGTCATTCGGAAATCAAGGTGCCAGAGTCTGGAGGAAGACTGGGGAGAGGGAAATGCCAAAATGCCTGAAGTCCAGTGTCAAGTACCCACAGTCAGTGATGGTCTGGGGTGCCATGTCAGCTGCTGGTGTTGGTCCACTGTGTTTTATCAAGGGCAGGGTCAATGCAGCTAGCTATCAGGAGATTTTGGAGCACTTCATGCTTCCATCTGCTGAAAAGCTTTATGGAGATGAAGATTTCATTTTTCAGCATGACCTGGCACCTGCTCACAGTGCCAAAACCACTGGTAAATGGTTTACTGACCATGGTATTACTGTGCTCAATTGGCCTGCCAACTCTCCTGACCTGAACCCCATAGAGAATCTGTGGGATATTGTGAAGAGAAAGTTGAGAGACACAAGACCCAACACTCTGGATGAGCTTAAGGCCGCTATTGAAGCATCCTGGGCCTCCATAACACCTGAGCAGTGCCACAGGCTGATTGCCTCCATGCCACGCCACATTGAAGCAGTCATTTCTGCAAAAGGATTCCCGACCAAGTATTGAGTGCATAACTGAACATAATTATTTGAAGGTTGACTTTTTTTGTATTAAAAACACTTTTCTTTTATTGGGCGGATGAAATATGCTAATTTTTTGAGATAGAAATTTTGGGTTTTCATGAGCTGTATGCCACAATCATCAATATTAAAACAAGAAAAGGCTTGAACTACTTCAGTTGTGTGTAATGAATCTAAAATATATGAAAGTCTAATGTTATCAGTACATTACAGAAAATAATGAACTTTCTCACAATATGCTAATTTTTTGAAAAGGACCTGTATAGTGTAAGTATTGTTATATATTTTCAGTAAATACACCAGAGATGCCCAATCTGCAGGCTTCCGGCTGTTATTGCTCTACAACTCGCAGAATCCCTGTGAATGATTTTTTATTTTAATGTTTACAAGAATTTCAGACATTTCAACTTGATAGTCAGTAGATTTTGTATGTATTCCACCTTAAGGCGATGCAATAGTTAGCCTATCCGCTCTGCTTTGTGTACCTGTACCAACAGAAGCAGACACAACCAGCGATTAGTATTGGCGTCCCCTCCCCTAGGCACAGACACAGATGCAAGAAACACCATTGTGGGTACTAACCCTTAGGCCATATATGTCAAACACAAGGCCCGGGGGCCCTTGGTGAGTGTGTCTGACCATCCAGCCTGATCAATTTTCATTTTCCTCACATAGTAACTAAGACTAAGGGGTATATTTATCATGCTGAGTAAAAAGTGGAGTGATGCATTACCAGTAATGTTGCACAAAGCATCCAATCAGTAATCAGATTTCAACAGTAGCAGTGGCTGCTATGAGCGACATCACCGGTAATGTCTTACTCCACTTTTTACACATTGTGATAAATATACCCCTTAGTATCTTACTAAGTATATTAATAAAACATTTGGCTCGCAACTTAGCCTGTGTTTTAGATTTCGGCCCCCTTATGTGATTGAGTTTGACACCCCTGCCTTAGGCTAATGTCACAACAGAAAGGATTTTAGAAACATATATTTTTGCATCAGTTGTACAGTTCTGCAAAATGTGTTGGGGCTTTATAAATACATAGTGATAATATTAATACACAGTGTTCAGGAAGGGCACACAGTGAGTGTATATACTTCTCTCAGCCCTATGTTTTTCTGTCAGGCTGAGAGAAGCAGATCTGCTTGCCTGTGCTACACCGTCTGCCTGCGCTAAAAACGACAGTAAACACCTGAGTGTGGGCACGCCAAGCGGAGCGGAGGTCGGACTGGAAAACATCTGCTTTCATGTGTTTCAGGCCAACATCCGATCCGCTTCATTCTGTGTGCCCCCACCCGGGCAGTTACTGTAATATTTAGTGCAGACACACAGAGGAGTGTTGGCAAGTAGATCCACTTACCTCTGCTTGATGGAAAACGTAGGGCTGACAGAAGCGGATATGCACACCATGTGCCCTTGCCCTTAAAGTGATGTTTGTGTGTGATTGTTCACATAGGCAGGTTTTCACTAAGGCTAGGGGAGGATAAGCCTCCCCCAAACCTGCTTGGCACATTAAAATCAAAACTCAGTTTCTGCACTCCTCTGAAACCTTTAACATTGGGGAAATCAATTCAGCTGTGCTCTGATAGGATCTTTCTATTTGTGGCTTCTCCAATTAGAGCACAGCTCTCTTGAGAGACAGTGAAATTGACCAATCAAGGCACAGGTGTGGGCAGAGCTGGGAAGATGTTACAAACTGAATGCACTGCAGAAATGAAAACTGAGAAGAAGGATCGTCAGGCTGTAACTTTACTTAAGAACCTCACCAAGTCTGAACTTTTGCTGCAGATTTCATCCCACTCCCACGGGTACTATACTGTATCCTCCCACTCCTACAGGTACTATCCTGTATCATCCCACTCCCACAGGTACTATCCTGTATCCTCCCACTCCTACAGGTACTATCCTGTATCATCCCACTCCCACAAGTACTATACTGTATCCTCCCACTCCTACAGGTACTATCCTGTATCATCCCCCCACTCCCACAGGTACTATACTGTATCCTCCCACTCCTACAGGTACTATCCTGTATCATCCCACTCCCACAGGTACTATCCTGTATCCTCCCACTCCTACAGGTACTATCCTGTATCATCCCACTCCCACAAGTACTATACTGTATCCTCCCACTCCTACAGGTACTATCCTGTATCTTCCCACTCCCACAGGTACTATCCTGTATCATCCCCCCACTCCCACAGGTACTATACTGTATCATCCTCCCACTCCCACAGGTACTATACTGAATCATCCTCCCACTCCCACAGGTACTATACTGAATCATCCCCCCACTCCCACAGGCACTATCCTGTATCATCCTCCCACTCCCACAGGTACTATGCTGAATCATCCCCCCACTCCCACAGGCACTATCCTGTATCATCCTCCCACAGATACTATACTGTATCATCCTCCCACTCCCACAGGTACTATACTGTATCCTCCCACTCCCACGGGTACTATCCTGTATCATCTTCCCACTCCCACAGGTACTATACTGTATCATCCTCACACTCCCACAGATACTATACTGTATCATCCTCCCACTCCCACAGGTACTATACTGTATCCTCCCACTCCCACGGGTACTATCCTGTATCATCCTCCCACTCCCACAGATACTATACTGTATCATCCTCCCACTCCCACAGGTACTATACTGTATCCTCCCACTCCCACGGGTACTATCCTGTATCATCCTCCCACTCCCACAGATACTATCCTGTATCATCCTCCCACTCCCACAGATACTATCCTGTATCATCATCGTCCCATTCCCACAGGTACTATCTTGTATCATCCCACTCCCACAGGTACTATCCTGTATCCTCCCACTCCCACAGGTACTATACTGTATCATCCTCCCACTCCCACAGGTACTGTCCTGTATCATTCCACTTCCACAGGTACTATCCTGTATCATCCTCCCACTCCCACAGGTACTATACTGTATCATCCTCCCACTCCCACAGGTACTATCCTGTATCATCCTCCCACTCCCATAGGTACTATACTGTATCATCCTCCCACTCCCACAGGTACTGTACTGAATCATCCCCCCACTCCCACAGGTACTATCCTGTATCATCATCCCACTCCCACAGGTACTATACTGTATCATCCTCCCACTCCCACAGGTACTATCCTGTATCATCCTCCCACTCCCACAGGTACTATACTGTATCATCCCACTCCAACAGGTACTATCCTGTATCATTCCACTCCCACAGGTACTATCCTGTATCATCCCCCCACTCCCACAGGTACTGTACTGAATCATCCCCCCACTCCCACAGGTACTATCCTGTATCATCATCCCACAGGTACTATCCTGTATCCTCCCACTCCCACAGGTACTATCCTGTATCATCCTCCCACTCCCACAGGTACTATCCTGTATCATGCCACTCCCACAGGTACTATCCTGTATCATCCTCCCACTCCCACAGGTACTATCCTGTATCATCCTCCCACTCCCACAGGTACTATCCTGTATCATCATCCCACAGGTACTATCCTGTATCCTCCCACTCCCACAGGTACTATCCTGTATCATCCTCCCACTCCCACAGGTACTATCCTGTATCCTCCCACTCCCACAGGTACTATCCTGTATCATCCTCCCACTCCCACAGGTACTATCCTGTATCATCCTCCTACTCCCAAAGGTACTATCCTGTATCATCCTCCCACTCCAACAGGTACTATACTGTATCATCCTCCCACTCCCACAGGTACTATACTGTATCATCCTCCCACTCCCACAGGTACTATCCTGTATCATCCTCCCACTCCCACAGGCACTATACTGAATCATCATCATCCCATTCCCACAGGTACTATCCTGTATCCTCCCACAGGTACTATCCTGTATCATTCCACTCCCACAGGTACTATCCTGTATCATCCTCCCACTCCCACAGGTACTGTACTGAATCATCCCCCCACTCCCACAGGTACTATACTGTATCATCATCATCCCATTCCCACAGGTACTATCCTGTATCATCCTCCCACTCCCACAGGTACTATACTGTATCATCCCACTCCCACAGGTACTGTCCTGTATCATCCTCCCACTCCCACAGGTACTATACTGTATCATCCTCCCATTCCCACAGGTACTATCCTGTATCATCCTGCCTACTCCCATAGTGCCAGGGCCTGAATATCTGCATCAGTACCCACTGCTTCTCACTGTATATAATGTGCTGGTTTTGTAAATACACACTGCATGTCACTGTATATAATGTGCCTGGGATGTCAGTACCCACTGCCTTCCTCACTATAAAACTAACTAAAACACATTTAAGTTAACTGATCCCAAACAAAAATGGCTGGAGAACCCCTCACAGAAGTGCATGTATAAATATTTTTACATCATGAACTTTTTAGGGTTCAAAAAACACTTCCACCCACACTTTTGCACAGTATCCCTGGAAGTCAGTGGGATCCGCAAGAGGTAGTTTGGAGGTTCATATTTACGCCAGTAGCAAATCCACTAAGTCTCACATTAGCTGTAGGTCAGTCTATGTATGGCCCATCTTTAGCCTCCCCAAACAAAAAAGTGAGATTCTTTAGGTGCAAGCCGTCTGTGGCAATTCTTCCACATATAGGACAGGGCACAAGGTTCAAAATACATTGTGGATTAGACTTTGTGCCCTGCTCGGGGAGGCCAATTTATCAACATTCTCATTTTAGAGGTTTCTAAAATTACGAATAAACTCATTTTCTTTAAAACCATGAATGCCAAGTGATTTATTAAAACAGTCTTTAAAAAAAAAAAAAAAAAAGCATGAATGAAAAAAACAGGGAAAACCTGCAAAAAATGAAAATTTTGTCTCACAAATGAAAGAGTCAAAAAACCAGAAAATCACTAAAACCATAAAGCAAAGGAAGATTAGCCAATTAAAAAAGGACACCTGCTAATGACTTCTACATGACCTCAACAGATTTTAGATGGCGTATTTTTACTTTTCGATTTGTCGTGGTTTTGATGGATAATAAATGGAAAAAAAAAATCACGTTTTTTTTCTACTAAAATGTATTTTTGCGCAAAAATATAGGAATCGTGAAAATAACACAACCTTTGGTATATAGGCCTCTCTATGCAGTAAAAAAATTGTCAAATGTCTCTGTGCCCCAAATGCACAGAGACCAGGGTTCACCCCATGAATACAGGGCTGCCTGGGTTCAGTAGTGCTGTATTCATTAGAAGGAACATTAAGTGTCCCCTCTCCTGCTACTACCAGTCTCTTTATTTGTGCATCATTCAGATGAGCAAGTTAGGAATTGCCAGAGAACGCAGGCTACAAAAGAGCCTTGTACTTACTGGCTGGCTTCTGAATAAGTCACTGGTGGCATTCTGTGCATAGCGACAGTGTAACATGCAGAGTGCAGCCAGACACCGGGTACAAGTGCTTTTTAAATGAACACTAAGGGGTGAGCTTTTATGCCTGTTAGTACTTGGGATAAAATTAAATAACCCTTCCTGTCTTTTTAATGGACAATTTAGTAGAGATCCTGTAAAAACAAGTTTGTTTCTTAAGCTGCTAACTGTCTTGCTGGTCTGTATTCTAATTTCATGGAGTTTTAATTTGTCTATTTTATTTTATCTCTTACTGCCCTACTACTATTTTGTAATAAATGCAAATGTCTTTTGGGGTTTGTTCTCTAGGAAACACAATTTTCTTTTTCTATTCTTATCATGAAGCCAACATATAGCTTACATTTAAAGATTAATAACGTAAGACTTTGGCTTTCCTTAACTTGAGCTATAAAAGCATATTTTTTTATCTTTTGTTCAAATAGCATTCACTGACAGAAATGCCTATTACCTTGGTTGGTAATGGGAGTTACAAAATTGGAGTTACTGAATGAGTCCCAAGTAATTTGGAAACAGGTGGTCACCCCATGTTCCAACCAGTTCATTTGAAGTCGGTATTTTATGGCACATTGAAGGAACAATTTTGGATAACTGACAGGTGTTTTAGGACTCACGACTCCTGAGGCAAATTCTGTGCTAGTTTTATTGTCAGATACTGTTTTCATCAACACAAAGCAAGATTTTCCAAGCCCTTTGACATCTTCACCACAGAATCAGAATAAAATTGTTCTACCCGTAAGCATACAAGAGTCAAATTCAGAAGGTGGAACTAAGAAAGAAAAAAAAAGAAAAACAAATCAGGATTCCATTTAGAAGAAGAAAATTCAAACTGTCTGTGCTGTGGCTCATTCTGAGCCTGAAATGTTCATTGTCTGTAGAGGGATGAAGAGCAAAGCAGCATGTGCCTACTCCGTTGCTCGACAATTCAAGGAAACATGACTACCACCTATCTATCCAACAGTGAGTCTGAGCACCACATTTCTTGTCACAGGTGGAATGACTCTTATGACTCCAAAACAGATTTAGAACTCTTAATTTTGTTGCATCCCTAAGAGATAATGGCAAAGGATGTGTATTAAAGTAGCAAGCAGAGAACCTCTCCTGTGTGCCCTCCTTCGCTATATCACGATCTTGCCACCCAGTTGGCAAACTTATCGCAGCAGGCCTGTGCTGTAATCTCTCAAAATATTCACACTATGGCACCATACTGAAAGCCGATTACCAGGAAACCAGACTGTGTGGATCACTAGCCCCTAAAATGGTGGCCAAAATATTTATACATCTGATCTTGAATACTATAAAGTGCTTAAAAATATCAGTATAATTCACCCTTTAATACACCTACTTTTATATTTTATAATTCTTTTACACATTATATCTGAATTTAATACAGCATATATATACAATACTATATTCTTGTGCAGTATATACAGGTATGGGATTTGTTACCTGGAAACCCATTATCCAGAAAGCTCTGAATTACATGATAGCCATCTCCCATAAGACTCCATTTCAAAATTATTTTTTTTAATGATTTCTGTTTTCTCTATAATAATAAAACAATGCCCAACTAAGATATAATTAACCCTTATTGAAAGCAAAACAATTCTATTGGGTCTTTTTCATGTTTTAATGATTTTTAGGAGACTTAAGATATGATCCAAATTACAGCAAGACCCCTTATCCATAAAATCCCAGGTCCTGAGTGTTCTGGATAACAGGCCCCATACCTGTATATGCTTTCATCACCATTGCCACCTCTGTGCAATTGGCAGTTGGTATCTACAGTAGTCCCTTGCCATGTTCATGCTTTTTATTAGAATATCTTACAGCTGTAGTCTAACCATTTTCTAATGGGCATAATCCCTGTTATGCCCAGCTTTGCCTAGCTCCAGTTCAGTCTGCTTGACTTGTTAATATCCAACAAATCTGTGTAAAATTAATGGTGAAGTTATCAAGGTGTGTTGATTTTACACCTTCCAAACACCAGAATTGACACCGTTATTTTACGCCCCTTCAGACTTTGGGGCACATTTACTAATCCACGAATCCGAATCCGAATGGGAAAAATTCAGATTGGAAACGAACATTTTGCGACTTCTTCGTATTTTTTGCGATTTTTTTTGTCGCCGTTACGACTTTTTCGTAAATTGTTACGACGTTTTTGTAGCCATTACGATTTGCTCGTATATTGTCGCGAGGACTCAATGGCACTCTGCAGCTCCAACCTGGCCCAAGGAAAGTCACGATACTGAAGCTTGAATGAATCCGAAACTTTCGTACTCGGCGCGACGGCTACGAAAAAGTTGTGACAATTCGTGCAAGTCGTAATGCTACGAAAAAGTTGCGACAATTTACGAAAAAGTTGTAACGGCTACGAAAAAGTCGCGGCAATTTAAGAAAAAAACGCAAAATACTGATCATTACGAAAAAATGCATTCGGACGCTTTTCAGACGTTCGTGGATTAGTAAATGTACCCCTTTGTGTAAGTAAGTTTCGGTAGAAGTTGATCTAACAAAAAATGCAGAAAAATTACATCATTTTTACATGGTGAAGCCTGGCAATGTGGGGCAAATTTTGTCTCTGTTTTTTACACTGCATAATAGATCTGCCCCCGCGTGTATGCTAATGTAGACTACTATTGATCTTTCCTGACCAGTCTGACCTTGCATTTACTGTTCCTGTTTTTTGTTTTAATCAAATGACAGTGCAGTTCTTTCTTTTCTACATTAGAACCCATATTTTGCCAGTCTTTCCCAGCACAGACGTCCTGTTTTCTCCAAACAAGAGTCACACCTGAAGGTATGTAAAAACTGACGAGCTCAGACCAAACTGTTGAAAAGTTGAAGTTATAGGTAGAAAAGTAAACCAAGAAGGTGGGTGTCAACTCATACAGGTGTCAACTGGACCACACTGCTGACAATCATTAATATTTTGTTGGCACAAATCATTAAGGCTTTGGAATGTCTGTTCCAAAAGGACTGAGTGAGGCCCATATGGGTGCACAGGACATCACAGGAAGTGACATCACAAGTGCCAAGTGCCTTGGGTGCCTATATATAGATATAGTCTAAATATAGTGTAAATAAGCCCTAATGCCTTAGGTAATGTCCTGGAGACCAAGAATGGTGACTCCTAATGTGGCTTGATGAAATGTCCCCTTGAGCCTGGTTTAAATTGAATACAACTAAATAAATAAACAAGAGTTGGAAATGTTACAGACGCGAACTCTACTTTTTGCTTCTAAAATGCCATTTTTTCTTTATAATCTTTATAATGTGCAGCTCAGACATGAGTTAATAAAGGCAACTACACACTTCCACGCTAGTAGTGAAAAACTCTTGCCTGAAGAGAAGTAGCAAATTGTTTGCTAAGAGAATGCTGTGCTGTATGTGTTGATACAATCTGACTGGTAATATGTGCTAATCTATTCTAAGGAAAAGTAAAAGCTTCTCATGGGAAAATGTGCATAGGTTTAGTTTAGATCAGAGTGCAGGTGGCTGTACAAAGCAGTTGCTGAAGGGCTTTGTGTTTGTACAGTTGCTTCTGGGGTATGGAATTGATTGGTTATATAACTATTAAAACAAACAACCAGCCTTTTATCTTTTGTGGCTATTGGTTTTTTGTTTTGGTTTTTTTTTTGAGATGTTTAAAAGTGGTTTTAATTAGCGTTGATTTATTCATTGTTTTACTCCTTTCTCACCCACAAAACATTCTCAGATGCTCTGAATGTACAGCCTGCATGTGTACTTGTGCGGAAGGGAAAAGCACATGAGCCTGCAAATGCCTCCCCCAGAATATACACTTTATAACATTCAGTTACACCAGTTCTAATTCACATATAGCCTTGGCATTCATTTGTGTTGTAAATGTTTTTCTGTTGTACAGCATTATGTTGGCAGTTACAAATGCAACAGGTAGAAAGTATTATTGTACATATAGGGAGGATAGTCACACTGGAATGTCCTCATACACTGAAATAGTGTCTGTTACTGTGCCCAGCTTTCCTCAGGCACTGGAGGGCACATTCTGTGGGGTATAATGGAATACTGGGAGACAGGGAGGGTAGAAGAGAAGCCCAGACCTAGCACCCTGGTTTCTTTTCATCAGTTAATCCTACTATACCTAGAGGGTTGTACAGCAGCTTGGTTACTCATGGTTGGAACAAGCATTAGGCACATTAATAGTTACAAAATGTGATTCATTTAGTGCTCCAGATAAAAAATCCTGATGATTGTTGTGCTGAGCCTAACACACACATCAGGCTTATGGTATGGCCCTTGGAGGCCCAAGAAATTCCTATACATAAAATCTGCAGGAGATATTACCAGCCCCTGAGCTTCTTGGTATTTGCTCCATCTTGCACCCAAGGAATAGTATGAACGTAAGTGGTGTGAAAGTAAATACCCATGTCATTCCCACTAACTGTCCTGTTCATAGCCACACAATTTGTACTTTATTCACTTCCCATCACAAATTTGTGCATGACCGGAGCCTAATGCAAACACATGTTTCATATTGAGGTGGATGCAATTTTATATACAGTATATATAATGATGGGAAAGGAAATTGAATTGTGTCCAAACCCAGGCTAATTAATAAATCAGCCACTTAACACTGTACACTGAAAAATTTGCAAAATGGTGACATATCTCCAAAATTTTGCCAAAATGGAGAAATCCTAATAATGATATTGTTGGTTGTATCCATGTTTTTCCAAGATAAAAAAAAAAACATTTTTTGGGGAGTAAAAAAAAGGTACAGTACAATTCTATTCACATGGCAAAGAAATGTAAACATGACCGGAGCTGTAGCAGGCGAAAAAAAAACTATGCTTGTCCCAACTACTCACATTTTTATCACCGTTGTTTCTTTTCAGCTTTATATCTTTGGTATTCCTTTTATTTTTCAGTTAATCTGCAACACAAATATGAACTAAATGTTTAAAGTCTTCTGGTTATGCCTTCATAAAAAAGATGCAAAATGTGCCGGATATATATATATATATAGACACTCAGACAGACATAAGGGTTTATTTATAGTTAGAAGGTGGTGCTCTGTTTGCTTTATCTGTGCAGCAGTCTGCAGGTTGCACTTACTGTGGTGTACAAGATGCAGCAGTTTAGTAGAGTAGTGACTTGTACCTAAAACTTGCCTTGACCAGGTGGTAAATACAGGACTTAGGGTTTCCACCTTTTGAGTAGGAGAAGTCTGGCCAGGGTCGGGATGGTGATGTTTCAGGGGCAGCAATCAGTGACTAGCTGATCACTGTATCACTGTATGTCAAAGTTCTGTCCAGAACCATAACAGAACTTATTTTCCTTATTGCACCCAGAGGTGCTTGCTGTGGTGCCAGCTGAATCACACACAATTGATAGGCATGTAAAAGTTGTGCCCTCAACCCTTTCACCTAGTTGCACACAACTTACTAGTTACTGCAAATTTGAACCTCTGATTTGCAGTTAGAATTCTGGGAAGGATAGTTGCATTGTGGGTAAAAAAAAAACCCCATGGTAAATGACCCCAGATTTTTTTAACACTTTAATAAAGGAACTCTAAAGAGTATAGTCATGAACGAATATTTTAAAAAAAAATCTGAGATAGCAAGTTATTTTTTTTTTCAATTTTTCAAACAATAAGAAACCATGATCAGATTTAGGGAGAGTGGTAATTGCAAAGTTCCTTTTAGCGTGGGTATGAGTAATTTTATATTTGCTTCCTACACTGCTAGATATACAGTATAACAAAATGCTGAGACTGAATCAAAGCAAAATAACACAGCTGCGAAAGACAGAATCACATAATGTGAATGCAGCTTTCAGCCGAGACATTTTTGAAAAGGTTATTTTCTTAGCACAGCTTGGAGACAATAGCATGCTTTAAATAGTCAAGCCTTATAATGTGCTATAATAGTTATTTAACAAAGATGATTGGTGCCAGTGGCTTTTAGCGTGTGCCTATATGTTATTCATGCAAAGGCATTTAACCTGTCATTAAGGAAACTTTGTCACATAGAAGTCCATTTTTCAGAACCAATTACTAAAGTAATTCTAACTGTGCCATCAGTGGAACTAGAAGCAAAAGTGGCCAAAAAGTGATAAATGCTCCCCGCCATTCATAACTGGTAAAAGAAACATTTATGTGTACTCTTAGGTGGATTTAATGGCAATTCCGGGCAGAAATAGCAAAAAAGCAAAAAAATAATGTCCATTAATTCCTCCCTTTCTGCTGTAGGGTCACCATCAAATAAAGTATCGTTAAGCCATGCAGAAATTGCTCTGACAATGTCATCAAACCATTAAAGAGAGCGTACAGAGAAGCATTTACCTGAGGACTTTAATGTTGCATGAGCTGAGACAGCTATGGCACTAGTTTTCAGGCAGTTGTATGTAGAGAAAAACCTTGGATAGTTAAACAGATATTCACACGTATGTCATGGAAAGGATTTAGCATCCTATTCAGGATGAGCATCAAACACAGAGGGGACAAGAATAGTTGCATCAATAAAGAAATCAGGGGACATTTACAAAGTTCAGTGCAAAACGGGACACAAATCACCATATTCTTTAAATATTTGTGCCCTGCTGTGAACTTTTCTGTATTGCCTATGTGTGCCGATTAATACAGTGGTGCTTTACATTTGCCAGTTCTGTATTCATGAGATCCTGAAGGGGGCAGCAGTTGTGCAGACCTTTCTCTTGTCCCCCAAGTACTGTGGTTTACACTAGAATTGGCAATAGATACAGTGTGCCATTAGACTGGGCACAAAAGCACTTTTTAAATTGGCACAAAGGGGGGGATTTTTGCACCCCTTAGTGCTCTAATACCTGTGTCCGTGGTCATAGTAAATTACTCTTAATGCGCCCTGGGAATGAAACTGGCACAATGGCAGGCAGTAAGTACAGGGACAAATGCAGACTGTACCCTAAATGACATGGGAGGGGTTGGGAGAGGTAGGGGCACCTACAAAAAATACAAATTGTTGGTGAACTTTGTATAGAATACTTGTGAAATAAGCTTTAGCTCTTAGTTGTTGCTCTGTGCTGCAACCAAATACAATTATAGAAATACAAAAAATAAGAAAAGCTTCAGCAGGTTTGCTGCAAAACATGTGTTGTGGGTAGTGGTAACATGACATGGATTGGGTCAATACCCTTTAGCAAGTGTACATAACCTACATTCCACCCCCATCCCCTCATCAATATAACACTGCTAGACATAGACAGTGTTGTATTTATGAGGCACTCGCAGGTCTCTGCACTCGATTTTGGGGAAATTCAGAAAAGGTTGGGATACACATGTACTTAAAAACATGGCAGTTTGTGTCCAATTTTTGTAATTTACACCAGTACAACCCTAATTTGTCCAGGCTTGTTATTATGTTGTGAAATAAATGTTCCTTCTCCCTGTTTTATTACAAACCTATTTTACATTCATTGGTGTCTAACTTGGACCTTCTTTTTCACCTTGAGCTACACCAGAGATAATTATGCTGGCTATAAGCATATTGCCAAAATCAGAGCCTATAACCGCTATTGTAGCTCAAGAAAAACACCATCGTAATGATTGCCTGTAGGGAAAGTACAATGATCAAAAGAGCTGCAGGCTAATATGTCCCAAAATATGCTGCTTACAAAGGCATAGCAACAGCTGACTCATACAGTACATGTGACCAATCTTTTAGTGATGACAAATAAACTATATTCTGTTAGTAAACTCACTGGGGGATCTTTCCTGCATCTCCATGGCAAGCAAACTGATATACTGCAGTGTTTTAAAGCTCAGACTTAATGTTGTGTTTACATGCTGGCATGGTGCATACCATAGCCATGGATATATTTATCTCAGAAATAAAATAGGAAATGTAGGAAAATGCAAACTCATACAGGAGATAGATAGTACAGAAGAAAACATAACCCCTTCTTAAAACTGGATATACACATCCACCTCTTTTGGTGCAGTTGCCAAACGTGTAGCTCTTTGGACACCCAAGTGGTGAGGAGAATCAGGACAATCTAATTTTTGACCCACTCTCCAATGAATGGATCACATGGGTGTGTGCAGGAACTGACAGGATATGAGGGCACATTTTGGGCCCATACAAATGCCCATGCATAGCTTGCCAGTTTGTTAGCTTCAAGGTTGCCAGATTACCTTGAAAATTGTAGTTTCAATGGACAAATAAATAGTTGATCTGGAATACTCTGGAACAAGGTTGTTCAAGTGCAATTCAGACTGGAAATCGATTTTGCAGAAAAAAATTGTGCATTTTCACACTGAGTCTCAGGACTCATCAATGCTTCAATTAAAAGAACTAGTTGTATGTACCATGAGTGGCAAAAACTTTGTAAAAAGAACACAGTGACAATATAGGGATGATTTATTAATGTTCAAGTTCTTGCCACAATTAATATTTTTGTTGCACTAAAACTCTTGTTTTTTTTTTAATTAGGTTTTCCAAAACCCGAATGCTCAATAATTATTAAACACTTAAATTTAAAACTTCACCATCTAAAAGCTTGTGGGCTCATGTAGAAGTCAATGGAAGTTGGAAGCAATTTTTTCAATTTGAGTTTTTTCATTTTTTAAAACATTTTACCCACTAAAAGTGATGAGTGGAATACAAATTTGCTTCTTATTTCACAGCTTAATTCAATCAAATGTTTCATATGAGTTTTTTTTTAATAAATAACCACACATTCGAGTTTCGAAAGTTTTAGAGTTTATTGAACTGGAAAAAAAATCGGAAAAATTCACAAATTGGAATTTTGATTAATAGGCCTCCCCTTGTTACTTCAAACCTGTGATTTATTTACAGCAGGGTTTTCCACAAACGGGCATGTTTAATTTTACACAATATAGGAAAATAATCAAAGTAAAGTTCATTCTTTTGTTACCAGAATTGACTAGTCTACTGGCAACCTAAATACCTCAGGAATGCTTCAACCACTTTTATGGCAACTTAATTTCATATATTTTACTTCCAGTCTTTAGGAGGTTTAGGAGTTTGTTCTTTACTTTGTTCTCCCAAAGCTGCATGCATTCAACCCCTCACACCCTGGTTCCTACTTCCTGTACAGAGAGTTTGCTTAAAGCCCCTTCCCCTATCCACAGGCGGATAGCATCTGTACTGACTTTTTCATCCTGAGTGAACACAGCCTGTACCTATTTTCCTATCTGCTGTGTCTCATAGAGCATTCTGGGAGAGACATACTTAGGGTTTTTCCAGCAACTGTGTCACACATGGTTATGTACCGTGAAACAGACATAATGGAAATATTTGCAGTTGCACACCTCTACATAATCCTGTGATGTGCAGATGTACAGGTATGGGAAACCCGATTCCCGACAGCTCCGAATTATGGAAAGCCCGTCTCCCATAGACTCCATTTTAATCAAATAATTCAGAATTTTAAAACTGATTTCCTTTTTCTCTGTAATAATAAAACAGTACCTTGTAACTGATCCCAACTAAGATATAAATCATCCTTATTGGAGGCAAAACAATCCTATTGGGTTTAATTAATGTTTTTTTGATTTTTTAGTAGACTTAGGGGCACATTTACTAACCCACGAACGGGCCGAATGCGTCCGATTGCGTTTTTTTCGTAATGATCGGTAATTTTGCGATTTTTTTCGGCGTCTTTACGATTTTTGCGTAAAAACGCGAGTTTTTCGGCGTCTTTACGATTTTTGCGTAAAAACGCGAGTTTTTCGGCGTCTTTACGATTTTTGCGTAAAAACGCAAGTTTTTCATAGCCATTACGAAAGTTGCGCAAAGTCGCGATTTTTCCGTAGCATTAAAACTTGCGCGAAACGTCGCGCCATTTAAGTTTTAACGCTACGAAAAAGGAGCGACTTTTCGCGCAAGTGTTAACGCTAAGAAAAAATCGTGACTTTGCGCAACTTTCGTAATGGCTACGAAAAACTCGTGTTTTTACGCAAAAATCGTAAAGACGCCGAAAAACTCGCGTTTTTACGCAAAAATCGTAAAGACGCCCAAAAAATCGCAAAAAATACGAAAAAGTCGCAAAATTTTCATTTCCAATCGGAATTTTTCCAATTCGGATTCGAAATCGTGTCTTAGTAAATCAGCCCCTTAAGGTATGGAGATCCAAATAACGGAAAGACACCTTATCCGGAATACCCTTGGTCCCAAGCACCTATACCTGTATAAGAAACACATACTGATATGTAATTTCACTACTAATCATGGTTGTTTTTTCTTCTTAGTTTAACTTACTAAACATCCCCATAACAGTACAACAGACAGCTATAATATTCCCCACTTACAAAATAGCATAATCATAGTCAAATACCTTATGAAAAATCCAAACCCATAAAAAGTAGAATGCAAAATCTTAATGGACATTTTTACAAGAACTAGGTTTGTGCTTTTTTCATTTGTTCCCTCTCTATTTCCTCTTTATCGATTGCTAAGAGTGAATAATTATGGGCTGGCTGCCACGGTGCATACACTGATATAAAAATGTTCAGCTCCTTTTCTTACACTTACAAGTTCATTGTAATTACACAGAACATTTGCATTGCGTGTCTGCTCTATAATCAGAATGGAAATGTTCTCAAGGTTACATAAATAGGGAATTTTTTAGAATGTTCTAGTAACCTGTGCTCTCCAACATAGTGTAACCTGTGCCCTCCATCAACAAGACAAGTGATCGACTGGTATAGTTTGTTCCCATGCCAGGTGGGGTGTGTTTAAAATTATTTTCCACTATTAGATAAATAGAGGAAACTATGTATGGGCAAAATAGGCATGCCCTTATTCTGCCAAGGAGGGGTTAGCAGACACAAAATGGTATACACTGAAGCTGCCATGATCAAATTAGTAAATAAATAAAATGGTCAATGTCAGCATAGTAAAATGCACTAAATATGGTGGGCAATGAAGGGGTTCTTCACCTAGAAATTACAGGGAACACAAGTTCCATAAATTGTCAGGAGAACATAATATGGATGGGGAGGAATGGCTTTGACAGTCTAAGGAGTTGGGGAAAGTGGTAGTGGGCCAAATCAGGTTGATCCAAATATTCAGCTTCAACTTCCAGGTTGACAATAGGATTACATGAGGGGCCTGTGCAGACCCAGCCCGTTGGGTTCCTTTACTGACCAGACTACATAGTCAATATCTAAATGACCCCTACTTAAAGATAATTCTGGAATTGTATCATTCTGGCCCATACATGGGCAAATTATTTGCTGTCGAGAATCACCAATATCTGCCCATGTAGACCAGCCAAGGATTACCCTAGAATTTTCCTTTAAGCTTAGATTTTTTGTAGTAGCCTAGACCTACGGTAAACCTATGGCAGTGACTCTTAGCCCCTAATCCCAGCAATACTCAACATCCTAATTGTGCTCTGCATAAACATTTAAAGTTGGAGTGATGCTGATTGGCTAAATTTATGAGCTACCATATAATATTATTACACATGCCTTTAAAACATTTCATTGTAAATGCTTGCAATAGAGTAATAAAATTACTTTTTAGTTATACCATAGAGTCACAGAGTATTTAATCTTAACAACCTCATAAAGGCAAATCTCTCAACATTTCTCCAGAATTTATATGGAGTTATATAACTCTCTGCTTCTGTTGTCATGTGGAAATTAAACTTTGGTGTAATTTAGAAGCAGCCGAAATAAATAAATCAAGTTTGAGTGAGGTGCTAGAAGCCACAGAAAGCAGTAGTCAGCCTTTTAAACCCTAGCAACCATGCACGGACATTTACATAAATAATTCTATGAGTGTACATTACATATATATTTTGTCTTCTAATTATATCTGTATTGCATCTTTAACTTACTTAATAAAATGTAACAAGATCCATTTAAACAGAAGATTCTTTATATTTCCAGTGTGATTCTGCAAATGATTTAATAGACAATTTCAGTAGAAGTAACTTTCTGTTCTTAAAAAGGAAAAAAAGGCAAAAAGAAAAAGTGCCAGTCAACTTATTTCAAGCCAAGAGGCAGGAATATATTTACCCCGTACTGAATAAACATGAACAACTCTCAGTTTCTGACAAGTCAGTTGCAAGTTACTCTATGAAATCCTGGCACCTGTTCAAGCTGCTGTTCTAACTTTTCCATGTAGTAAAGGAACACGATCCCTACATTGTTATATTGCTCTTTCCAATGGAGTCCCAATGGAGTGACTGGGCATATATTTGCAGATAGTCCACTTTTTAAACCTTATTTATTGCAATAGGAGGATGCATTGTGAATTTCCCCAATTGGGACCTTGATCATGCTCTTTCAAGGGCATTTTAAGAGCACATGGGGGGTTCTAGTTGCCACTACTTGTAGATGCTATTAAAAGTTGCTACCAGCACCCCTATGGATCTCCGAGTACCTCTGATACTCATTCAAAAATGTACCAGTGCTAGGGAATCTCATAAAATGTGTTATAGACCCCAAAGGCAGGCTGCAGGTCCTTAGACTTAGACACTCTTTCCCCTGTAATGAGTACTACAGGACTGCTACAGGCTAAAGAACTGTGCAGACGCAGATAGACACACTAACTCTGTGACAGGCAGAGCTAAAATGTTAGGGGAGACAGTGGGGGAAATGTTAATCAGGACACACAACACAGCAGTTCGGAAGGTCTAGCCGGGTCATACACAGAGATCAGAGACACACAGCACCAAGGGATTACACTAAGCGGATGGCCAGGAAACGAGTCAAACCATACATGGGAGTCAACAACAACTCGGTACTAAAGGATTAGGAATTTGCAAGGTCAGTCAGGCAGATTTCACAACAATACTTTCTAACTAAGCAGAAATGCTCAACTCTATCTCTCAACAGACCCTGCTTGCTCAGACAACTAGATAAGCAGGATCTATAGAAAGGTTTCTCCTGTTAATGATTGGGGGAAAGACGCAGGTAGCTTTAGCCCCTAATACTGCTGGAACCACACCTGGCAGGCAGTTTGTTTTTGAGTGGTGAGCGCCTCCCCAGGGAAAATCTCTATGCCTTCTTTTTTAATCGATGAGGAGTGTTGGCAATAGGTAAGGATTCCTGGACTCCAGCTATCTACCCCTATCAAAAAAGACGTTTGCAGGTGCTATAAGGGCTATGACATCTTTGTCAATTTGATCCCTGCTACTATTCAAGTGAGTAGCATTCCTTACACTAGGATTGTTCTCACATTATGATTAACTACACTCAGGAAGAACTTTTATACTGTCTGGTCAATACACCAATGGGTTTTCTAATACTTCCCAAAACTAGAAATGCATTAAAGAAATGCTCTGTGTATACTGATGTAGATATAATCCCCAGGTTCTGATTTGGGCATGGAATCGAGTGCTGTCCTGGACCCACAGAAAGGGGTTTGCCCTTTTGGGGTAAACTATAGACTGATATCAGTATCAGCTAAAAAATGAAATGCTGAATTTTGGGCCCTTACACAGAGGCATACGGTTCGATGACACCAACTGTATTCAGTTGTTTTCCTATATCGTGGTACGCACATAAAAGTCACAATGGGGGATCACAGGTACGAACGCCTATGTGTAAAGGGGATGTACATAAAAGCAACACAGTTGATGTTGTGAGCTTGTTAAATGTAATATTGTTCATCATTATATTTGGTTTCTGTGCTTACTGCAAAGCTCATGCCAGAAACAACTGTTTCTATAAGGTCAAACCCAGCTGAGTGCTGGTTTGCATTTTTCTACAGAACATTCTTTTGTTGTTGGTTACTAAGTTATGAACAAGTTGCCACCTTGTGGCAAAGAGGCACAAAGGCATATTATCTTCTTCCCAATGAATGTTATGTTGAGTGGATAATTGGAACAAATGTATACTTATCTCATTTACCAACAGGAAAAATGTTTACAGAAAAGCTGTAGCTCTGCTGCACTGGGGCCCTTGGGTTCAACTCCAGCCCGGGAACTATCTGCCAGTATGTACTCCCTCTGTCTGTGTGGGTTTTCTGCCTGAATCCAAATACATACAGGAAGATTAATTGACTCATGATAAAAATGGTCCTGAAGGATGTGATAGGGACTTTAGATTATAAGATGGCTCAGTGAATGACTGAGGTATAGTCTCTGTAAAGTGCTGCAAAAATGTGTCAGCCCTATATAAATACTGGAAATAAAAAAAATATATAAAATGGTACTTTTCAGTAGCAGTGCTATGCACTATCACCCATTGGAATTCCTCCTCCTCCCTGATCGTGAGAAGGAAATGATTTGTGGAATTATTTTCCAGATACAATTTGTTCCAGTGCGGAACACAGATTGTTAAATGCTTTCGGTAATGTTTTATGGAGCTATCATTGCTATCATTACTACTTGATAGTGTAAACTTGAAAAATCAGCCCAATAAATTGGTTTCTGATAAAATTGTCTGTGTCTGTGTGCATGGGAGGGAACTTCATTGTAAGCATCACTGGGAAAGAGATGGATCCGAATGAGGAGAAATATCTGTAAAGGGCTGTACAATCAGTTCTACATAAAAATATAGGAATACATAGGCATAACTTCTGGTTCAGTACTCAAATGAAGCATAGATAGGGCAGGCACACTAGGGTGACTACATTATATTACTATGTGCAACATTACACACTGTTGTTAGGCAGCAGTATCCCTTTAAATGAAATGAATCCTCAAAACATTATTTAATCCCTGTATGCTTTGATAATCTGAGTATTCCCATTAATTTGACTCCAGTGTAGCCAAGTATTTGCAGCCCCTAGTTCCCCAGATACTTAGTTAGGGCCCTTACACAGGGCTGTTATATCTTGTGCCCCCGTGGGGTTGGTTTTTAATGTGTTCCCATACGGAGCCCCTACATTTGTGCCACCATAGGCCTTTGTGGCCTCTCCACAAATCTGGGCCTGTATCCAAGTCTTTTGCATATTTTTATGGCAAATGCTGTGAGATATACATGATGCAAGCTTGATCTCTTGGTGGGCATTTTCCTCTGTAAGGTACTCCTTGCAACGCTTTAGGGTATTTACATGTGAAGTACACTAAGGGGGCATGTACTAATGTTCATATTTTATTTTTTCCACGATTCATGTTTTTTCCATGGAAAACACGATTATTTAGCCATTTATTATGCATCAAAACTGCGACAAACCCAAATGAAAAATAGGAAAAAAATGGCAGATGTTCTGTTTCCAGTGGTATTAGAGAGTTTCTTAATTTTTTCGACGCTCCATTCACTGAAAAACATGAAAAATTTGCAGTTTTTTAATTTTTTTAGTTCATGCTTTTCCAAATCGGATCTTTTAATAAATGACTAAACATTCGTGGTTGTAGTGGAAATGAATTTAGTTGTGGTTTCAAAATACTCTAAAACCACAAAAATGAGTATGTTGGGGCCTCCCTGACTTGCCGGAATTGCCATACTATGCATGCGTGCAACCCAAACCTACACAAGGACTAGATATATAAAGACTATATATATATATGGAAAATATAACCATGCTCCTCAGCCAAGTACCCTGAAAAGGTGAGATTTTTATAGAATGGGCACAACAGCCCTTGGCAGGAGGGTAGATAGCATTTGGGCTCACTGGGCACAAATCGGCACTACCCTATGAGTTAACTCTTGTTATTAACAGAAAAAGAGATTTAACACACAAACAAACATACACACATATAGTTTTTATTTATGCTTTTAAACATTTAACATAGTACAGATAGAAAGTAAATAATAAAGTTACAATGTCATGTAGCGATCATCATCAATAAGTTTACACCAAAGCAAATACCTGCAGATATATAAAGCAAATAACAAAAAAAAGATGGGGTATTATAGTGCACGGTAAGGGTTGAGAATTGGGTCCTAAACGCATGCGGAGTTGCAAGTAACTACATATCCTGACATCCTGTTTTGTGTTTAATTTGAATGACTGTGGGAAATGTGTTTTGCAATAGGATTATAGAGCAGTGGAATGCAACGTGTCATGTAATAAGAAGATCTTTCCTACCTGGCAGCTGTCATATACCTTTTTTATATAAATGCTCAGCAAAATATATAAGCACAAGTTATGGTATTCAGTGAGCCTTACCTAACTCTACATATTTGTGGTTATTTATGTTAGCAGAATGTCACCTTACCAGGATTTTTTTTTTTTAAGTCACCTTGCATTAACCCCTTCCTTGCCAATCACTTGCAATAACAGGACCATCACCTGCCATCAGTAATTTGCACCTGAATCCTAACTTTGCTGCACTAGTGAAATGCATAGAATCCTAGATGCAGTGGACCAAGGGTTCAAAGGTAAAACCGGGGTGGGGCTGGCAGAGCTGAGATTCAACCTGCTCACTTCAGATTAAGGGTGGCATCGATGTGTGAATGGAACCAGTCATACTGGTTATTCTAAGAAGAACTTGCTGGTAAATGTGTAACACCCTCTTGTTCTGCCCCTGATCTGCCCCTGATCTGCCCCAATCCCTTTTAAACCTAACTCCTGATTGTTCAGAATTTGACTCATTATCTGCCCCTTTAAGTCACAGACCTGCTACTTTATGTCATAGACCCACCATATTGGTTCATTGGCCAGTCTCTTTTCATCATTGGTCCATCCCATCCCATTGGCCTGCCCTGTCCCATCATTCTCTTCTAATAGCTTTCTTTACATGCACCCTCTAGTGGCAGAATGTGCAGTCTATTAATAATATGGGTTGGGTTAACAAAAAAACAGAGTAGTAATACTTTTCCTTGAACAACATTTACAAACTCTAACCTGAAATAGTGGAAATTGAAATGACAGAATGCTAGAGTGTCTGCTTCACTTCACCTAATAGTAACGTATAAAATAAATATCTTATTGGTAAAGCATAAGGTTACCTGGCTGTTGGAAAATCTGGGGCGCTTGTAGAAAATCCAGTGAGTAGGGCTGCACTGATTGCCCTTGATTAAAATCCAATCAGCCTGCAATCAGTCCAGCCCAGCACCCTGCATTTATTATAAGTGCCCCTGATTTTTCAAGTGATCTGCCATAGTGTTGCTGTCTTTATAAGGATAATCAGCGACATTTGGTGCACACGGAACATTATTCCTATTAATAACAGTGTATACTGTGTAAAAGATACCTCTGTTTGTGACACTGTGCTTTTTTTTACTGCATTCAATTCGGCACAACTTATTCTAGAAGCAGTTCAATTTAGAATATTCTAGAATTAGAACTTATTTTTTATTGTTTATTTATAGGTGAAACCCCTCTGTAAATCCCACTTCTTTGGAGAGTTGTAAATACAGAAAGAATACAAGTTTTAGTTATTGTTTGAACTTTATTGCCACGAAGGAAAGAATGGCGGGTAGAATAATGCATTTGAGCTTTGAAAGTGAAGGTAGTTGTGCTTATCCAGACTGCAATCTGCCTGACCAACATTTTATTGCTAAAGCAACACTGCCACATGGTGGAGAAATTAGGTATTTTTTACCATCAAAACCATTTGAATAATTACAAAACAACAGAATAATAAAAAATATAAGTGAAACAAACAATAGAAAATAACCCCTTAGAGTTGATATTAGCTAAATGTTATAGGATTAGGACAAAATCCAGTTAGCTGTCACCTTCTTGCGTTTTTAGACAGACATTCCCTTTACCTGCACTGAATTCAGTGCCCCCTACAGCCATACTGATGCCCTTCCTATTCAGCTTAGGGCTTCTAGCAAGTGCACGTAAGCAGAGTGGCCCTTTCTAGCAATAGCAATGGCCAAATTGGGGCACCAAAGCATTTGACAGAGATAAAGAGAGTTGCACCAGTTTTGGGTTCAGAGTAGGTATTGTTAACATTTACTAAATACCCAAACAGAAGGAATCTTGTAGCATCCAAGTGCTGGGGGCCATAGAAGTCATTCACTATTTAAATAAAAGGAAGGCACAAAATACATGCCCCTTTGTAACACTTTGCACAATGCCATCTTTAAACGTGGCAATAGGAGTATAAACACCGGAGTACAGCAGGGGAACATCTAATAGCTAAGGATATATTGTATTTATAGTAAGGCACTATAACCACATTCTTACTCTCATTATACATGGACATGTGATGATTACACAATAATCCTAAGAACATACATATTGCTAGAGCAGAAAAACACATTTCTGGTTAAACAATTGAAAATGTAGTCTCCTAGGGACTTATTTATAAAGCCGTGCTAATAAAATGTGATTAGATACACTGCACATTGCTGAATGCAGGCATCACCATTTAAATGTGTTTATTAAGCTGTGTATTCATTTCAGGGGATCATGCAGCTCTGTATGAAATTCCGGTGTTAAAAACAGCGGGCACTTGGAAAATGCTGTATAATAATTAGGGTTCTCCATTGCCACCGTATACGCAGTTTTTTTTTTACTGTGGCCTCCTTGCCACCTGAGGCAAGGATCTCAGTTATCCTAACCTTTTGGCTAAACAGGCACTTATTAGATAATGTTGTTGGACTATGAGCAGTAAAATATTGTGTGATTTGCCCATCCAAACGCACGCTGAACTGGCTTTGTTCTGTTTGCCCCAGGGCATGTGTAGAAAGGATTTTCCTTCTGCACAGACCTAACTGATAAGATGGCAGGATAATGTGTGAGATTTGGTGCCCCAAGGTGCCATACATACCCAGATAGCATGGCCCAAACCTGAGCTGTATAACCACACTAATATTGTACCCAAGAGTTGGGAAATATCCCTTTCTTAGAAAGCTGCACTGTAATATTATATCACTGCATCACTATGATTAGTGCTTATGCCAATGTAGAGTACATGCAGTATATTAATTTTGTATAGTTCCACTGCCTTGTCCTTACCTGGTTAATGGGAGAATTTGCAAGTGAGAAAAGCTTCAGTAGCCCTGTTGCTCATTGCCAATTCAGTGTTAATAACAATTGTGGAAACCCTTTAAAACCCCTTAGTGATGGCTAATGTGGTTTCCTTTCAGACATTAGTATGTCCCCCATAGTGCAGTTTATTCAGCCCCTTATTATTAAAGGTATCAGCTGGTGCTCCATACAGAGAGATATTTCCTCTTCTTTTTTTTGCAACACCATGAAAAACTCTTCAGTCTATTGTGCACTCTCGCCGCTCCCCCCCACCCATGTAGGTGCAGACGGAAGCCATTGTCTAAATATTCCTGCTAGAACAAAGCATCTGAACACATTCATTTCCTCAACATGGTAAAGGGGCAGGGGCAATGTGTTAGCACTGCTTAGTCCTACCTGCATTTCTCCTGGCAGCACATATTTATGGTTGATCCCTTATTACATTTGTTTCTAAATAGTCTCCCTATTTATTGCACTCTGCCCCCCCCCCTCCAGTTCATTTAGTTGAACAGAAATCTCACACCTGCACTTTCAATTGCTGTCTACCAATCTTCCACATAGAATGACAAGCTTGCTCCCTATCACCATTGGTGACATGATTTCTAAATGATAATTATAGCTATAATTAATTATTAATTGGAACAAACAAGAATTATCATGGCCAAGGCAACTAAAGAATTTCAGGCAAAAATGCATTTCATCCTCATGTTGATGGCTCCTATTCAAATGGAACAAGCCCAAGATGTATACGGCTTAAGATATTGTCCTTGCCCCCACTGTCTGGTGGGTTCATTTGTCATACAGTGAGCATTTATATGCATTCAGAGAAAACAGGTTGGTCTGGTTTGTGAACCATATATACAATATTTTAGGATAATGAAAGCCCCTTTTGTAAAGATAAAACATGGTGCAGTTTAACCTTGTTTAAAATCAAAATAATTATTGATATAAAGACATGTGGAATTAGAAATTAAAAAAAGCTAAAATAGAAAAATCTACCTTCTAAATGCATTAATTACTCACTAACCAAATAATGTTTCATAGTATTTAATGTTTATTCAATGGCACTCTGCAGCTCCAACCCGGCCCAAGGAAAGTCTCCCATAGGGCTCAATGGCACTCTGCAGCTCCAACCTGGCCCAAGGAAAGTCTCCCATAGGGCTCAATGGCACTCTGCAGCTCCAACCCGGCCCAAGGAAAGTCTCCCATAGGGCTCAATGGCACTCTGCAGCTCCAACCTGGCCCAAGGAAAGTCTCCCATAGGGCTCAATGGCACTCTGCAGCTCCAACCTGGCCCAAGGAAAGTCTCCCATAGGGCTCAATGGCACTCTGCAGCTCCAACCCGGCCCAAGGAAAGTCTCCCATAGGGCTCAATGGCACTCTGCAGCTCCAACCTGGCCCAAGGAAAGTCTCCCATAGGGCTCAATGGCACTCTGCAGCTCCAACCCGGCCCAAGGAAAGTCTCCCATAGGGCTCAATGGCACTCTGCAGCTCCAACCCGGCCCAAGGAAAGTCTCCCATAGGGCTCAATGGCACTCTGCAGCTCCAACCTGGCACAAAGAAAGTCTCCCATAGGGCTCAATGGCACTCTGCAGCTCCAACCCGGCCCAAGGAAAGTCTCCCATAGGGCTCAATGGCACTCTGCAGCTCCAACCCGGCCCAAGGAAAGTCTCCCATAGGGCTCAATGGCACTCTGCAGCTCCAACCTGGCCCAAGGAAAGTCTCCCATAGGGCTCAATGGCACTCTGCAGCTCCAACCCGGCCCAAGGAAAGCCTCCCATAGGGCTCAATGGCACTCTGCAGCTCCAACCTGGCCCAAGGAAAGTCTCCCATAGGGCTCAATGGCACTCTGCAGCTCCAGCATGGCCCAAGTAAAGTCTTCCATAGGACTCAATAGCACTCTGCAGCTCCAGCCTGGCCAAAAGATAGTAACGATAAGCTTGAATGAATTCCGAAACTTTTGTTATCGCTGCGCAAAGTACAAAAAGTACAACTTTTTGGTGGAATAATGAATGTATCACAAACTGTAACAATAATGAATGTTATCGTTACTAGTACAAACTGTTCATTTTTTGTTATCGCGCCCATTGCACTTTAATGAATGGGCCCCGTAGTTGGCCAAATAATTCTCATATGGCATATTTAAATGAACATGGAAGGGAGGGCTACATCCATTCCCTCAGGCTTTCAGTTGGACAGCCCTGCTCCAGAGGATGTTTCCCAGCACTCTAGATTCTCATGGTGGTGGAGTTTACACCACTCCAGCCAATGCTTGGTGTTGCGCATGGTAATATTAGATTTGTTTGCCTTTAAACATTCATAAAAACATCATGCTCCCTCCAAAAAAAATTTCTTGTACTAATATTACTTCCAGAGGCAGCTGTTATGCCAAACCTGAGTTATGCTAGTGCTATATAGGAGTTATGTAATATATAAAACTAACTTTGCCCAGGTGCAATAATCCATAGCAACCAACCAGTATTTAGCATTTACTGGCCACCTTTTCAAAAGAAAACATCGTATTGGCTGCTATGGGTTTCTGCACCTTTTGTTACATATAGGGGTTAGAGAGTTTCTTAAGATGATGAGCGGATGAACTAAATTAGGTGCTAAGATGCACGAGTTCAGATCACAGCATAGTATAACATTCAATCACATCTTAGCTTTCATTTTCTAACTTTTAATTAGATAAAAATTTTTACTGATTGGTTACTCACAACTGTGTTAGTAAATCATCCTTTGGGTCTTAAAAACTAGATCCTGTTTATGGACACTGTATTAAGTTTAACTGGTTTATTGCTTAACAATCACAAAAAACACAGAGATTTGAACCCAACATGCCTATAATTCTTCTGAATCACGTATCTAGCTTTTGGCCACAGATGGTATTTTCCCACATAGTATACAATTTGGGCAATGATTCCTCCTTCCCAATTATAGATGCAGCATGTGTTATTTTTATTATGAATGTGGCGAGGCCTGGGTCACACAGAGTTAGAACTGAAATAGTACATTACAAACACCATCATTTCCAATCAGCCAAGATCTGGCTTGGGCCAGCAGGAAGCATGCAACTGGATCCCTTGCACTGTGTGAATTAGGAATACCTTTCTCTCCATCTGTAGGCTTCCCCTAAGCATATTTAGAACACATGAAAAAACCTACTAGACCCAAGTGACATTTGACCTGCATAGATTCAAGGACACATTTCACTATCCCTCTGTAATGAACTAGGACTGACCCTATTGATGACACAGTAGTTATACAGATTCTACACATGCTTGGAATACACAGCAATCCTCTCTCCTGGCTCCACTTCTATATTTCTAATAATTGCTAGAGGCTGGGGCAGCTGCTCATCATGTGCTGAAGTCTGTGTCTGTCTGGAAGAAGGATTTGTATTGGCACACTTTCTAGCCTGTACACGTTTTAGACTTCAGCATGACATTTATCACAGGCCTCAATGACACCTTCACTATAGAAGAAGTCAAAATTTCTCTTTCTAAAAATACAGCACTTTGATTAAAGAGTGGAAATAAAGTCTAGAGTACACGTAAATGCAGATAAGTAAGTTGGTAGAATAAGGGTTATACTAGCTCTGGGGGCTAGCAGGGTCCAGTTGGAACAACTAAAACAAGGGCCCCCAACCTATGGGTTAACCAAGGGCTGTAATTGGTTATTTGGTAGCCTCATATGGACTGGCAGCCTACAGGAGGCTCTGTTTGGCAGTACATGTGGTCTTTATGCATCCAAAACTTGCCTACATTTAGAAATTCAAAAATAAACACCTACTTTGAGTCCACTGGGAGCAACATCAAAGGGGGTGGTGAGCAACATGTTGCTCATGAGCCACTTGGGGATCAATGACCTAAAGGGTCACTGGTAATGGGTGAGCTGATGCTGAAAGAATGGAAGTAGATGGATGCATAGGCCCCCCTGGCAGTTGTAGGTAAATCATGACTTCTGTTGTTACTGTCTGTGTTCTTTTTAACAGTTTGACTGTACTTTGCAAAGGGCAGGATCTATCCATCCAGTAATGCACTATATTAATGGGTATAGGATGTAGGTGAGACATTCTGCCCCCCCATAATTCCACCTTTGGCAAACAGTAGGGACAAGACAGGGCTGTTAATTGTCTTTATCACAGTTAGTCTAAATATACATAAGGGAGAATACAATTTGTCTCTCATGAGTCCAGATTATGCTGCACATAAATGCTGAAAGGCCTCTAACTTATAGCTACCTTTAATGCAATATACAGTAGACCTTATGAACGGGTGTACTCAAAAATCATGATTACCACTGTTACATTGGCCCCTATAACAACATGGGGTGCCACTCCTACATACACTTTTCATTTGTATTGTATCATGAATACGTTTATATACAGAGAGGGCACTGTGCCCTGTTTCTAGCTATTCTTTATTTCTTCCTTATTTCACTCCACCATGAAAAACAAGAGGTAAGGGAAAATGGAAAGTAGGACTTTCAGATTTGTTTGTTTTCTGCTCTTTAATGTCACCCGTTAAACCGCTGACAAAAGGCTGATGGTCCAATGATTGATTTTACAGCCCAAGGTTATTTAGGCTCTGCGGTTCTGCATATGGCTCATAGAATAATAGCAGTTCATTTTTAAAGTACTATTTTGCTATAAGCCCCTTTGTATGAATGGGTTTAATTTACTGTGTAATTACTGTATACATTTAAACATTAAATCCTGCAAATGAAGAGTGTGAAAACACGGAATCAGTTCAGAGGGCTTGTCTCCCATATCACTATTACTGATAATACACTAGCATCAGTGCATGCAGATAGAGTCGGGACAGCTCCTCTCTTGGCACAGATCTCTGCTGATTGTCTTCTGCCCTGATTCCTGAAATCCATATGTTTATTTGATGTTCCTAGGAATATGAATAGTTTTCCGATTCCTGTTTTGGCTGCCGTCATATAACACCAGCAATATAAAACTCCCCCAGCTTAGGCAATTAGTATAAATCTCTGTAACCTTTATTGGAAAAGACTCGCCATGTTATTGTTATCTAAGAAAATGCTTGTGCTAATTAATCTTCCGATACAAGGCTTTTACATGGGCTTTCAAAACCAAATATTACTGCGCATTGAAACTCATCCATGTAATCAAGCAAATTAATCATTGTGGTCTTAAATAATTCAAAGGGAAACGAAATTCATATCCTATGGAAAAGGAAGTTATTAAATTATTTTGTGAGAAACATTGCTTTGAAAATACTTTGATGTGATACTGTAGAGCTTCAAAGCCAACATTTTTGAAAAGCTGAAATTCTTTGTATATACACTCAGAGAATTATAGCTTTAAAAGTATCTTTACACCAGCTACTAACAACGAGAGGATCCAGCAAACTGACCTCAGAGAAAATGTTTGATTTAAATGCCAGCTGTGGCTTAGATCCCGTCTTTGTATATTCTACTTTTATATTTTATTTCTTCCCAGTGTGTGGAGATACTCTTCATTGTTAACTGCCGAGTGTGCCGCTGTTCAAAAAAACAGATAAGTAACTAAAATAACGAAGCGGTTTGTGTAATATTAACAAGTGCAACTAAGTTTATATGCATAGCACTAAAAACTGTAAGGGTGGTTCTACCCCTTCAAGCTCACTCTGAACGTGTCCTTTTCCCTTCAGGCCCTGTTCATTTCGCCTCTTTTCATCCACTGTAGCTACTGTAATACAGAATGGAACAAATTGTAATTACAGGTTAAGCTGTCCCAGCTGTAGAGATGCTGGAAATTTAGTAGCCTAATATTAGAGTTATTAATAACAATATGGAGTTAATACTCCATTAATACACAAATGTCAAACTTCCAAAGGTTTTCCCATGTTTTTATAAACTGCTGCTTTCTAAATGCCAATTTAACACCAACATATACTGTATATGAACCCCTTATACACAAATTTGGAGTGAAGCCTTTTGAATCTGAATTTCTTTTTATGGCAGTTAAAAGAGAAGGAAAAGTAAAATTACTAGGGGTGTTAAAATGTTAGGCACCCCTCAGTTATTGCATTCGCTTACCTGTTAGGAGAAAACCGCACCACCCTGGGGTAGCTGCAAACGAGTGATCCTCTTCCTCCAGTCTTCTTTATTCACGATCCTGGAGTCGGCTTTTTCACTTTGCACAGTGACTGCACCCTTCCTTCTCTTTCCTTCCTTTAGTCACTTCTTTGTGGGGTATATGTTGTTTTAAGTTGTATGATTTCTCACATTGACATTTACTTTACACAGATCTGATTGTCACATTGCACAGATCAGGGTCAGACTGCGCTGGCAGGATACTGAGAAAAAACGCAGTGGGCATTGGCTGACCCAGACATGAGCACCGCCACTAACTTAGCCTTTCCCCCTCACCCCCTAGGAACGTGACGCAAGCTAAAGAATGCGGCGAGGTGTGTAATATGGCAAGGGTAGTGGAGGGGTGGAGGGTAGAGTAGGCCTGTGTGCTGGGAAGTTTCCAACTGCGGTGAGGGCCCACGAGGTGGCAGCCCCAGTGATCCGGGACATCCCAGTCCAACACTGGTACAGCTTCTAGGGAGAAGGATAGATTGTATTAAGTAAATGTTGTTTATAGTTCATTTACCAGGTGGCGCTGTTAAGCAGTGAAAGTCCTCATAATAGGCTACAAGGGAGAGAAAGCAGGGTACCACTTCCACTTTGGTCAGTAGGAGAAACAAGTGACTGATGCCAGGGAGCCTGAGATCTGACACCTCAGAAAGGTACCAAACAGAAAAGTTAGTTAGGATAAATAGTGACAGGCTAGATTTGTGGAGCTAGCTGTAGTCGCTGAAAGTTAGTGACAGGTTAGTGAGATGAGCAGCCTCCAACAAGGAGTTCAGAAAGGGACCAGTGCCCAGAAAGGGACCCAGCAGAGAGGCTAGGATAAGTAGCCTCAAACGCAAGGCTGACCTATGTGCTGAAAGTCTGTGAGAAGATACCGTGTCCCTGAAAGGAAGAAAGGAGCTGGGAAGTAGGCACCAGGCTAGGGCCTTGTGGACTGGGATACCTTATGCTGGTCATATTGTTTGTTTGGGAATTTGTGTGACAGTGTTTGCAAATAAGAGTTAATCTGTAACACTGTGTAAACATTTTCAATACTAAAGTGTACTATAAGTTCTCCTGGTGTGTGATGGTGGTGCAAGTACTAGCTGGCCATGTGATTTATGAAGTTATATGGCAGTACAGGTATCGGACCCCTTATCCGGAAACCCGTTATCCAGAAAGTTCCAAATTACGGAAATCCCATCTCCCATAGACTCCATTTTAATCAAATAATTCAGAATTTTAAAACTAATTTCCTTTTTCTCTGTAGTAATAAAACAGTACCTTGTAATTGATCCCAACTAAGATATAATTAATCCTTATTGAATGCAAAACAATCCTATTAGGGTTAATTAATGTTTTATTGATTTTTTAGAAGACTTAAGGTAAGGAGATCCAAATTACGGAAAGACCCCCTTATCCGGAATACCCTTGGTCCCGAGCATTCTGGATAACGGGTCCTATACCTGTACATTGCAAATAATAATTATGAAAATCTGTAAGATGAGGACATATTATTTCAATTAGCTACAGGTAATACATATGTGAAAAGCAGAGGCAGATTTGACCTTCCACATCTGTATTACAAAACTATTATTATATATATAGGTGCCTCCATGACACCTGCAGTTATCCAAACAGTTCCAAGGCTAAGGGTCTGTCTATCAGAGTCAACTCTGATAGACAGTAATCTGCTTTCAGTATAACCCCTATAAATGCTGAGTGACAGTCATAATCCCCTTTATTCCATCTGTGGCTTCCTGGCACTTAGAAATGAGACTTTTTTAGAGTAATATAACAAAAGGTGCTACACAACTTTGCCCCTTTATTTAAATTACCTGTAATGTTAGTTAAAAGGTAAATAACAATAAGTCAGATCCAACTTATACAGCCAGCCTTGGCTTGGAACTGCTCAGGTCACTTACTGCAGCAACCAAAAATATAATTGACCGCAATAACAACGTCATTATTTTTCTAGTCTGGCCCACTAAAAACATGCAATATATACAAATTGCAAGATGTACTTGAATAGTAACGTCTATATCATAATCATACAAAAATGTGGATTTTAAAATAAACGACCTCTTTGAAACTTGAATTCAAAAGGTTGCCCTTGGAATGAAATTCAGCAAGGGGTTCGGCTAAAGCAGCAAGGACCCAAGCATTTCCATTTAGTGATAATGGAAAGAGATAAATATTTATAACGAACCTGAGTTATAGGAATGATTTCACTCATACCCGTCGTACGATCGTGATTTGCTTGATGGGATGCACAACAAAAGCTGTTAGAATAAGAACGGAGAATAAAGCTTGCTCGCTAATAAAAACATGACAGGCAATATGAAAGCCTATGATGATCTTGAAAGATTTAATCGACTTTAGGGTGCTAGAATAGCTCAACATTTCATATCTTTTTTTCTTTGTGAATTAAAAAGAAAACTGCAGGTTCCAAACCATTAGACGGCACTGATAGAAAAGACGGTATTTAGAAAATCATTCTGACAGTTAAGACGTTTGTTAAAAGTAGCAAATCATATAGTAGCAAGCAGCACAGCTATGAGAAAGCACTTCCACTATGGGCCATGCCTGTGCCCCAGTGCAAGGAACAACAGTGAATAATGCTATAAAGTACATGGGAGATTGTAAATTTCGTTGACGTGCTATGAATCTGCGGCACGCGACTAATTAGTGTTGTACGTGCGATACAGAAAGAATACATATTATGAAGTCTGTACTATGAAGTCAGTTATATGCTGTGGGTTAACTGCCTACATAACCTATTAGGGTGATCAGGGTTGGACTGGGGGGTGAAGGGCCCACCGGGGCTCCTGTCCCAGGGGCCCTGCAGGTGCCCCCAGCCAGGCGCGTCCTCTAACCCGCCCTCGCAGGGGCCCCCCTAACCCCCCTCGCAGGGCCCCCCACCCGACGTCCTCCTCCGAGCGCGTAAATTTGATGCGTCGGCATGCCGCCCCGCCACACCAAAATATTAAAGTTTATTGCGCATACGGAGCAATGGGGACCTCTCCCCCACTGCTCCGTATGCGATTGAAAAGGGCCGCGCATGCGCAATCGCGAGTTCGCGCATGCGCGGGGAGCGTTCGCCGTTCGCGCATGCGCAGGGGGGCGCGACAGAGAGGGGGCGGCCTCGGGGCGCCCGGCCAACAAATCCGGCCCTGGTCGGGAGGGAAAGCACCGGCAAGAGTCGGGTCCTAGTCCGACCCTGAGGGTGATGGTCCATGGTGAGATTAGTCACCCGTACTTAATCTTGGCTACCGTGGGTGACTAATACCCCCCTAAATGCCTTTCCACCTGCAATACAGTGAATTGCCGGTGGAAAGGCAGACACGTCTTTCTTTTCACACAAAGTTTATTCTTGCAGGCAACTTCTTGCAACTGGAAAATGAAGCAATGTGTATGCCTTTCCACGAGTGATTCACCTTATTGCTGGTTGGAAGGCCTTTCAGGAAGATTGGTCACCTGCAGAAGACAAGATTTAACCTCGGACTGATGAAACCTATTACATTGCCACGCCAAGATTATCCTAAACCTCTGCTGTCTGAGGGAAATAATTTTTCTGGCCTATATGATGGAGGGCTAATAATGGAAGCCAGTGTTAACCCCCCCTGCTTTTAAAGCGCACTCACTTCAAACATGTTATCACAAGAATTTTAAGTCCATACCCACATTAATGGTGGTAGCACACCAAAAAAACAAATGGTTGGTGCTCACTGCAGTGATATCACCCATCACTGAGCCAGACTTTAGTGCATGCCCACAAGGTAGACCCGCAGGCCGCCAGTTGGACAGCACTGTCCAACCATGAGATTTGGAGAATACATTGCCTTGTCTATTAAGGTCATCAACAACCTACAAAATAAATAGGCAGTCACTGAAGCCTTAGTGTTGGTACCGTATATTAAAGGCTAAATGCACTTTATAACCTGTCTGCCCAACATCTTATTGCCACATGAAGGGTATTAATATGATGGTGGTCTTCCCTCTGCAGCTTTGAGTCTTTACTCAACTGGGAAGGCTTTCCGTCAGATTTTGCAATATTATTGGTGAGATTTTTTCCATTCAGCCACAATAGCAGTGATGGGGTTGGGGATCAGGCCTGGCTTGCCATGGGCATTCAGCTGAATTGGGATCATGGCTCTATGCATGTCAATCTCATTCCCCCAGTGCAAAGGCATTCTGTATGGACCTTTCTTTGGAGATTGGGGGGCATTGCCATGCTGCAATAGGAAAGAACTATTGGAATCACTGAATTGTCAAAAACATCACTGTATTCTGTAGCCTTAAAGCTTGCTTTCAATGAAACTATCGGACTTATTCCAACCCCAGACTATTATTCCACCTCCAGCATATTCTACTATTGGCATTATGCATTTAGGTAGTGTTCTCCTGGCCTCAGCCAAAACCAGAATGTTCTGTCAGACTGCTTGACGTTGAAATGCCATATGTAAGGTAGATGTGTATATGCGTGAAAGCTGCCATATTGATTTGCCCTTCTGCACAGTAAACTATGATATGTATGTATGTATGACCTCTAAGGATGAAGTTCTGCTGTGGTCTATAAACAATACCACAGTCAAGGCACAAATATGAATGCTTCAGATGAATATAGATGAACCAATTGCAAGCCAAAATGGGATCAGCACATTCAACAAAAGTGCAATTCATTGGTATGGTATTAATAAAGCTCAATTGAAATAAAGAATTCAGTACCAAGGACAGTGGCTGCGAGTTTTAATGATCAGTCAGAAAAATATGAAAGCTGATTTCTAGACATAATCCCAATTAAATTTTATTGTTGTTTATCATTCTTAATAACTATACTTCTGACATAATCAATACACAAAATCCTAGTTTACCTTTCTTTTTTTTTCCTTTTTGTGCTTTATTTTTCAGTAAACAAGTTCTCCACTCAGCACCTTCTAACAGGAAGAAAAAGAGAGAAATGTAACTCCTGCCCTTGGAAGCTGCTTCATTATTTATGAGCGAATAACAGGGTAGAGAAGAGCATAAACAAAATACTGTAGCAGAATCGCACTGTTCGGGCACAGATCTGATTTCCTTGAAGGAATTTGTTCTTGTTTAGGTACACGAAGCACGATGTATTTACCCGGGAACATTATTTTCTGTAATATTATTTTCTTTCTAATTGATTATCTTATTCTGTTATCTGTAGTCACAATACAGGCGAGTGTGCAACATGAGACAAGAGTCATTTCCAACCTGTTCCCGTGGAACCTAACACCAGGTAGTAAGCCTCTGAAGTTTCTTTGCATGCTGAGCATTGCCTTACATACTGCACAAAAAAAGAAAAGCCTTCGCTTTTAACCTGACTGGCTTTGAAGAAGTGGATCAGGCAGTTTCATGGCTTTTCAAGGTAATCCAATAAACAATGACTTTTAAATGTAGGGTTCATATTTACCACTCATTCACAGGCGCAGGATGTCTCATCATCCAATAAATTGATGAGTAGATGTGAGCACTTAGCAAGCATATGAATCCATTTGAACAGATAAACATCATACACTGTTTAGTCATAGCAGTTGCTTCATTAGCAGCCTTTCCACTTGCAAGGACTGATCTCTTACCCAAGTACTGTCGGCACACTGCGGCTTGCATAATTACAGTTCTCATGTCTGTTTAATCAGGGAATAAGGTAGATGCTGGCAATGTGATGACTTGTTTGGTTTCTTGCAAGACCATTTGGATTATTTAAAGCAATGTAATAGTTGATGCTTAATGGGTCCATAGTAAAGTTACTTTGAAGTTCTCTCACCAGGAGAGAGGAAATGCTTTAGTTGAAGCTTTTGATATCTGTATTCTTAAACAGTCTGCAGCATGCAAAGCCTTATAATTTGTGCAATAGGAACCAATGCTTTTTAAGCTAGTGATGCACATAAAGGGAAAGTACTGCTCATCATCAAACGCAGGGTTACCTTGGTTATCGAAAATGTTTGCATCTTTCCTTGAACGTCAGCAATGATGTACATTCCAATTTTGCAGTGTGAATATTCCCATTGTTTAAAAACATAGATACCAGAATGTTATACTGAAAACTGCAAGCAGCACCTTATATACTGTCTATTTAGAGATTTAAGGGTAACTAAGTATAGCACCCAACAGGTCTTAAAAAATAAATATATATAGATATAAAGCTGATCTGATCTGGTCATTTGATGGGATCATTACAGAAATGTGACCCCATGCTTTTCTGTGTTTGTGATGACATCCCTGAGCCACTACAAGATTATCTATTTCCTTGAAACATTTGTATACTATTATTATTCCTTATTAATTCATTCTACCCCCTGCAAAGTAGTTTTCTTACTCCTGTAGCATAATGATATATAACCAGTAGTTTGAAAAACTATAATTTTGGTCCCTTTCAATACAGTACAGGTATAGGAGCTGTTATCCGGAAACCCGTTATCAAGAAAGTCACGAATTACAGGAGGGTCATCTTCCACAAACATTGTTATAAGCAAATAATTCTAATATTTAAAAGTGATTTCCTTTTTCTCTGTAATAATAAAACAGTACCTTGTACTTGATCCCAGCTAAGATATAATTAATCCTTATTGGAGGCAAAACAATCCTCTTGGGTTTCCTTAATGTTTAAATGATTTTTAGCAGACTTGAGGTCTTGTGATATAAATTATGGAAAGACCCCCTATCTAGAAAACTTTCAAACAGAGCTCAGACAGAGCTGTCAAGTCAAAAGGCTGATATTAGCAGTTAAAAACTGCTAGTATATCAGAAGCAGCTAAAAATAGAAAGTGAGTGTAAAATGCTAAATTATTCAGAGAAGTACATTTACATCACTTAACTTTTTGGGGTTTAGATGTCCTTCAGTATACGCAGAAACATCATCTGACAGATACAATCTATCTGCAAAGAGAAACCACATAACCAAAGCAATGCCAGCAGATGAACATTTACAGTACAAACCCATTTATCACAGGTAGAGTTAATCATGTCCACTGACCAACATTTATTTTGTATTTTCACTAAATAAGATGCCGACCATACCCAGCAATATATGTATGTTATAGCTATTAGCTGCCAGCACAATGTAAGATAGTTGTATTTCATAGGGAAAGAGCAATAAGACACTGTGGACTGTGAAAGTGAGTGCAGATATGCACCAAATATTATTTAAAGCTTTATAAATAGTTTGATACAAGCTCAAAGGGGTCCATAAAACTTTATTCAGGGTGGTCTGGCACAGAACTAGAAAAGTGAACTGCAAGCCAAATGTTGTCATCCACATATGAGACTCTCATGATCAGTGATGAGCATAATCTGTCCTATTTTGCTTACCCGAAAAATATGCGAATCCACTGGAAAATTTGTAAAACGGTAAAAATTTGTGCAAAATGCATTGGAGGCTATTTTCCATGGTGACCTCTTCCGTGCAGCATTTAGTCTGTGGCCTTTTTTTCGTGACAAGTTATTTCATGCATAATACATTGGGTTTTAGGGGTGTTTGTTTCCTTGTTTTTCTGCAGTGACTTCTTCTGCACAGAATATATTGGGATCTATGGGTGTTTTGTCACCATGTTTTTCAAAAAGTTTACAGAGGGCAATGTTTATATTTTATAGTTTTTTGGGTGGGTCTCACAATTAAATGGTTTCAATCTGAAGAGCAATGCATATACTTGTAAGCTCTATTTCAGCTCAATAACTGCCTTCCCAGACTAGTACCAGTAGCACATGGGTTACACTGTACTCTCTCACACAGAATGGGCCTTTGCTAAGTGGAAGCAAAATAACAAGTGTTTATTGAACATCCACAGGGTTTACTTACAATTCAGCTTCTCAGAGGCCAGTGATACAGGCAATACCACATACAGAGTGTAATACAGGCTGACACTCCCCTGAGGACAGACTGGGCAGGAGTCTCAATTCACCTCGGCAATACCCCATAGTAGTGGATCCCCTCAGGGAATTCTCTATCCTGATTCCCTATCCACTGGGACCCCTACACTACAGGCAAAAACTACCAGTACCGCTCTTCCTTCTGGGCTTTTTCTGGGCCTGTGCCGAGGCTCACAGCAACATCCACCATGTTCCCCATATTTCTCCCATTCAGATGATCAGAAGCCAAACAGGAAGAAAAAACGCTGAGCTCTGTAAAGAAAGTTCCCATAATGCCTCACTCCTGCACCGAGACCCAGACCAAGTGTACATGCTCAGTTAGTTAGACTATAAGTCAACTTCCTGCTGATTGGCTCATATCCACATTCCTAAGGGGGGGTGAGTTCTTAGCATTCTTGAGGGAGGGGGGGAGCAGGAGAGGGGAGAGAGCAGAGAGCTGCATGTCTCTGGCAGAGGAAAATAGACACAACAAATCTTTTGACAGGGAACTCAGTGCAGCATTACTGTGAGTGCTTATGGCTGTATTTACATAGACCTTTCTGATAAAGCTTACTTAGTTTTTACCTTTCTTTCTCCTTTAACTCAAGAGTGGATAAACCCACAACTGGACATGTAGTAGCATATAATACAAACATATCGTACAAAACATGACATTCCAGTTCATATAAAGGTACAACAGCAGTAGAGGGAAATGCACATTTAGTGATGATCCATGTTTGTTCATACACATCAAGCATTTTTTACCCTAAACTCACAATCAGTTTGCAAAATTAAGTAAAGGTCCTACAGGAAGTACATCAAAGCCAAATTGTATGATGTATAAAACATTCCCTTTTTTATTCTCTAGCTCAAACAGATAAAGATCTTCAGAATTATCTACCTGGCACACCACAACAGACAGAGAAAGTGGAATACTCTGCAACATGTAAAGCAAATCCTTCTGAAAGCTATATGACCAAAGCTCGCTTCTTGGTTCCACCTGGCCTTGAACATTTAAGCAAGGTAAATTTCATCCATTATACTTATTTAAGAGAAGAGAACGATAGCTATTTGAAGACTGGTATTTAGTAATGGGATACAGTACTTAATATGCATTATGGAATTATTAAGAGCTGAATTATAGTTAATATGGCAGCGGGTAGCACTTCTGTCTTGCAGTGCTGGGGTCCTGATTTTAATTCCAACCCCTTGGATGTTGCTCCCAGAGCAGGTGATTATTTTTGAATTCCTGAATTGGAGGCAAGTTTTGGTTCCATGAAAACCAGTTGTACTGCCAAACCGAGCCTCCTGTAGGCTACCAGTCTACATAGGAGCTACCAAATAGCCAATCACAGCCCTTATTTGGCACCCTCATGAACATTTTTCACGCTTGTGTGACTCACAGGTAAAAAAGGTTGGAGATCCCTGGTCTACACACTGCAAACAGGACATTTTGCTATTGTTAAAATTGAATAGATTTGAATGAATAGAATTGATAAAATTGTCAAAATGTGATTTCCTGTGCTGTGAAAGAAACTGCCTAAGCATGTTTTTATTCTTATGTCTACAACAGTTTGTTCGGTATAAATGTTGTAGATTATAAGCATGAGGTTTCAGCCTGGGTGCCCCGAAGGTTCAGCACCTCCTTCTGTTTCATCTTTACCACTTGGAAATGTAATGAGCAAGTTAATTTTTGGCACCATTGCTATGCTAATGGAGTATAACTCTGCAAGCATTGAACTGGGGTGTCTGGGCCCCCTGTCCCCACTGTAAGCTGACACTGCAACCCAATAATAGTTTCTGTCAAAGAGTGGGTCTGATACAACGGGACCCACCATGATTTTTCTTGGTATCACTCCAGCCCAGTCCAACCCTGAATTCTGCACCTCTTCCCTTGAACTCACTTATTTATGCAGTGGCTTAACAGGCATAAGACTGCTGAATGTTTTTATGATTTTTACTTGCTCAGGGCCTCCAAAATTTGGCATAAACACTGAACAAAATCCCATTGTCTAAGCAGTAGATCTATGGGTTCCAAGGAAATAGAAGAGAATAAACATAACCTCAGTATGCTGCTAAAAGCAATAACCTGTGCCCCACCTCTCACAACTCTGGTCTTGCCCTCTCCCAGACCTTGTGTCTCAACCCTTTCTCTTTGTAGATTGTAAGCTCTTTTGGGCAGGGCTACCTTCACCTCTTGTATCGGTTATTGATTGCTTTATATGTTACTCTGTATGTCCAATGTATGAAAAACACTTATTGTACAGCGCTGCGGAATATGTTGGCGCTTTATAAATAAATGTTAATAATAATAAAAATAACTATTTGTTTTTGAATATGCAAGAGGAGGACAAGTTGCTAGCTTGCTTCTGTTAATTGTGCCAAAATTCTATATCACTGTACAGTGGATTTCAAGATATGTTAAGAAACCCCTTGCACTTGAAATTACATTATAGAACATGAAGAGATGTATAACTGCTGTATTGTTAGAATAATATTCCTAGTTATTATAACCATTCTACAGAAGGAACTCAGTGGCACCAGTACTTTCCAGGATTCCCCCTTGTAACCTGTTACCTTTATGTTAGATAATTCTGAAGCCAAGGTTTTGCCTAAAGCAAGGGAAAAAAACCTGACAAGTTGGCATACTGCAATAATTGTCACAAGTAATTTCAATGTAATTTCAAGTAATTTCAATGTGAAATGTTCACAAATCATGTTGTGCTGCTTTTAAAAATCTCTTGCAAAATAATCATTGTCTATTTGTCTCTTTAGATGCAGCAAATTATAATTCATCAGCAGACAGAGCTCTTGGGGGGTATGTAAAAGAAAAATATTAGACGGATTGCTAGATTTTAGATATGTAAAGAAACACTTTTGCATGTAAGGGTTATTATTGATGAGTGAAACTGCCCTGTTTCACTTCACAAAAAAATCATTCCCAAAACTGCAGAAAAATTTGGTGTGAATGGGTATTTTCTGCACCACATTTCTTTTCTCTCACCAAAAGCATTGAACTCAAAGAGCAGGTTTTTTTTTCCAGCTTAAAAAAAAATTATTTTCTTTCTTCTGACAAAACAAACTGCATGGCGAAATTTTAATCTGTATTAGGCGAAAAAGTTGCTCATCATTATGGGTTATCTATACAATTGAAACTTTTTCTAACCATTCATAGAGTTGGCTTGTATGTGTCCCTCTGCTTGACTTAAGAAACTAAAAACAAAAATGCTGACAGTATATGCTGTTTAGTTCTGTTTTGCAATTACATTCTTAAACACAGGAAAGTCCAGGACACATTCTGCTCATCAGGCCTCAAGCTATAATAAATGATTTACTCTGTTACAAACTGATGTGCCATTGTCTTTTGAAGGAGATTGTATGTGATGCCACTTTGGCTCCCCTCCCCTGTCCCCTGGTTCTCTGCTTTGTTTCTTTTTTTTTTTAGTTTAAAATGTCCTTCAAGCCCCCAGGCCTTCACTAATTGAGAGGACTCCTCCTACAAAGCCAAAACAAAATTACCTTCCTCCACAATCCACATGTGTTTCATGTTCTCCAGAGACAGATCTTATTTTTTCCCTGGCCTTTAGCAAAGGGGGGTTTCTAAGTAAGGTTCCCACATTGTTACCTTGTGAGCTCCAGGGCAGTGTGTCCTGAATATAGGAGTCTAACTTCCTATCCCATCTGCCAGTATTTGGGGTAGGCAGGGGGGTTGGTTGATGATATCATGGTAGCTCACTAGTCCAAGTGATGTGGTATGGAAAAAAAGCAACCACTGAAATGGGAATTTGGGGATGATTGACATTTTAGATGTTGTTACATACATTCCGCTGTCACTATATTCTTAAGGTGGCCATACATGGGCCGATTGTAGCTGCCGATATTGGTCCCTTGGAGGGGCAGCAATGACTGGTCTGCCCAACTGATATCTGGCCTGAAATCGGGCAGGTTAAAAAATTCAGTCGGATCGGGGACCGCATCTGCTCATTGATGCAGTTCCTGAACCGACTGTGCCCTTAACAGTCATTATAATTGGATCGTTTGGCCCCAGTGCCAAACGACCGAATTAGCCTAAATTCCCCCAATATCGCCCACCCGTAGGTGGGGATATCGGGAGAAGATCCGCTTGCTTGGATGGCCACCTTTAGTCTGATGTTGCTAGTGATGACTGCATATTACTCTCTAATACTCTCCTTTGTTATCCCCACAAAGTCTGCCTTGCGACCTGGAGTAAAGCTAGAAATACTTACCAGTAAATTGCATTTCATTCCCTTTAGATACCTTCAGTTCAGGTCAGGGGCACATTTATTCAGTTTCACAATTATTCAGGTCACAATCCGCTACTATTCACTATTTTTCAAAATCTTGTCACCTAAAATCTGTGGAGATACCATAGATGTCACTGGGATGCATATATTAGTTTCAGCAATTCACTCCAATAATATTTTATCTAATGTCTAGCTGTTCAAGAGGAGATTCATCTCCAATTTGCCCTAGAAGAAAAAAAAAACTTTACTAATATAAAAAAATCACGTGAATCAGATCTTGGATCAATGATTCACCAATCTGCGTGCTTGTGCACTGGAACACATATTTTGATATCGACGCAGAGAACAAATTGTACTATGCACTTGTGTAATTCAGCACATGTAATACAGGTATGGGACCTGTTATCCAGAATGCTTGGAACCTGTGGTTTTCTGGATAAGGGATCTATCCATAATTTGGATCATCTTATCTATTAAAAAATAGATACATAAAATAGATACAAATTGATACAAAAAATAGATAATATATAAAAAAAAACTTAATTAAAAATCTTTTATACATTACATGAACCCAATAGGATTGTTTTGCCTCCATTTAGGATTAATTTATTTTAGGATCAATAACAAAGTGCTGCTTTATTATTACAATAAAAAAAGGAAATCATTTTTAAAATCTAAATTATCTGATTAACATGGAGTCTATGGGAGATAGCGTTTCCGTAATTTGGAGCTTTCTGGATACTGGGTTTCTGGAGCAGGGATCCAATACCTGTACATAAAACTACTTTATGTATTCTGCCAGTGCCTTTGCTTCAGGCTTTCTTCTGCATGTTCAAAAATAAATAATAAAACAAAAACACAAAACAAAAAATATTCCTCTTCTTTTCCAGGTTCAAGCGTAGTCAATGGCCTTAGATATTTACTGCAATATAAAATCGAATTTCCCATTAACTATTTTTAATACCCTATACATAAGCTGTGTTTACTAGACTATTGCCTTTGATTTGCTAATACAGTATTCTTTAGACTATACAAAAATTAAGGAAATACAAAAGTGAGAGCTGAGACAAAGGGGCAGTTTGCCTTTAATTCAATTAAGATTTCTGCTTACTGGAAGGCAAGTTATTAAGCACTGTGAGTGAAAGACCCCAGTGTGGGATGAGCCCAGCTGATAACTGGCTCCATGCAGTTAGTCTTGCCTAAGGCTACATAAACTTTGATTCCTTTTTTTTTTGCAAGATCTGGGATATTTAATGGCTTGCTCTCTGTAACAACACGAAGACTAAGACCCAGGTATTGGAGAGGTGTGGTGAAAAAAACTGTTCAAGCTTGATCGATCACTGTAGGGTGCATATTTTGTATTTAATATCAAATTCGCTGATAGATTCTAGATGATACACACTGTGAATCATGCCTCGGGCTTTTTAAATGCAGCATTCAGTGCTCACTTTGCTGTTTGGTTTAGCTACCAATACAGAATGAATATAATGCTGGAAAAAGTAATCCAATGGCTAGGTTGTAAAATTATCCAGTAACTGCCAAGCAGCACATTACAGAAAGCAGAGTAAAGTGTTTACAGTCTCACAGAGTCTCATTAATCAGCAGTAAAATGAAAGTAACCCTTTCATTTCAAAGCTATGGCATTGGCCACATAGAGCACATGACAACATTCCCCTTTCTGAAAATTTGCAAGGGAAAGTTGAAATATATGCAGCCCTAAATTAGTCACATTTTTAAAGGTGTTCCTTTATCATCTTTCTCTGATTGGTGAAGATCCCTAAGTTCAGTTGCCTAGGGTTACCGACACTCTTAACAAAATCCAAGATGGGGATGCCCAGTACACAACTTGTGACATAAGCTCAGTATATAAAATACAGCATTTCTACCCACATTTGTTTTAAGGGTTCAGTTTTCCTTTAACCAAATACTGTATATATCCAGCAAGATCAAGTTATTAACAAGATCAAAAATTTTATGGAAAATCAATTTTATGTAACATGAAACTGGGAATAGTGATTTTGTGGTAAAATATACAGTAAAATGATTACACACATATCCACATTCTTAAATGAACTAACAACAAGGCTTATAACTGAGGTTATTTTGGGGTGGGGTATTGATTTATTTTGATGTCTTTCCAGTTTTTCTTGGTACCGAGAAGAGCAATAAGTATGAAATAAAGGACAACTTTGGACAAAGATTCTATTTTGCCACAGAGGAAAATGAATATTTCAATAAAAATTTCTGTGGGCCTGTGCGGCCATTCACCATGCGGATTTCTAATAGCAGAGGTCAGGAAGTAATCACCATCATCCGGCCCTTGAGGTGCATCCATTGTTGTTTTCCCTGCTACTTGCAAGAGGTTAGTCACTGTATTTGTATTCTCTCATTAATAACATTTACAATGACATTTTTTTTCAAGAAAGATAATTCAGATGAAAATTACATACATTTAGGTATAAACTGGAGATGATTTTGGGTTCAGTTTTAAAAGGAGGCACCTGCATACATTTACTTAGTGGTAACAATTGAATAAAGCTTTGATTGGCTAGAAACTGGTTCCAGACCTGCCCAATTTCAGGTTGCAAATACACAGACAAAAGGAATTACAGTTAAAGTTTCAAAAAAGTGAAATATCTTATGTGTGACGGCTTTTAGCATTAATACCTGAAATAAACTCCTAAAATCAAAAACACATGTCCTTCCAGGCTTAGCCAAAGCATTTCAAATGAGTAGCAGGTTACATGGAAATCAAAGCACAGATCCTATCACATATATCTGCTGCCAAATGATAGACTCTCTTGTACTGAAAAGACAGTCATTTATTTTTATGATTGTTTATACATTCTCACATTTACAGAGTTATCATTAATGCAAAAAAAATTAAGGAGCATGACTTTAAAATGAATGCATTTAATACAACGCAAGTTAATTGGCGGGGGGATTCAATTTGGAAAAGCTTTTAACAGCTTGTTAAATCGGAAGCTAATGGTACTTTATTTAGTGCCACTAAACGCTTTAGGCCCAAGCCTCTCTCCGCCCCTGTGCTTGTGTTTTTAAATCAATACAGAAAAGAACTGAAGTGGGATTCGAGTTCACCAGTGCATTTCAATGATCTTAAGTTTGCCTTAGCCAGAGCTCCATGTAGATCCCAGCAGATGACCTGTTTGTATCTGAGTCTAGAAGCACAGAGAGTAAACAGAGGCCCAAACAGCCCCCCACCAACCCACTAAATAGTGACTGTCTATGGCATCTTACAGCAGCCTCTCTGGCATATGCCAGAATCCACAGATTGCCAATCCGGGCCTGCTCACACAAGTGGGACATGGGTATCAACTTTCACATTCTTTACTTGTGCATTATTCCCTAGGTCTAAAGGATAGGCATTTGTACCTATCAATAGCAAATAGTAACAGTCTTCACATTTTATACATTTTGATGTTTGTATGGTTTTCCTTATTGGAGTGTACATAATGATTTTGTGTTGTTTTAGTTAGAAGTACAGGCTCCTCTTGGTACAACTGCTGGTTTCATTGTCCAGAAGTGGGATCCTCTGTTGCCAAAGTTCATTATTCAAAACGAGAGCAAAGAAGATGTACTGATAGTCATTGGTCCTTACTTGACAAGCAGCTGTTTCGGAGATGTAATTTTTGAGGTATTATTCAGACAATGAACTAAAGCACTCTTTATTGTGTGGGCACGTAATATTTACAGGTATAATGCGTTATTTGCAAATAGGCAAATTTTCAATAAGACTAGGGGAGACTTAGGGGCACATTTACTAACCCACGAACGGGCCGAATGCGTCCGATTGCGTTTCTTTCGTA